>NC_091123.1:12005000-12305000 GCF_040183065.1 Periplaneta americana
GCCTAGTATTATTTATTTATTTATTTAACCTGGTAGAGATAAGACCATCAGGCTTTCTCTTCCCCTCTACCAGGGGATTACAACTACATTATTAAGAATGCAATTACAATTATAATTACAATTAATATTAAATTTACAAATACAATAAAATCAAAGTACTAAAAGATTAACTGATTAATAAAAGCTAGACAGTTTATTGTAGAAGTTAAGAAGAGAGAAATATTTTTTTATTAAGTAAAAATTAAACCTACTCTACGCAGTAAGAAAATGCTTAATAAGTTTGCTTTTGAACGCTACTAAATTCCGACAGTCTCTGATGTCACTGGGTAGGGTATTTCACAAGCGCGAGAGCGAGATTGTGTATGATAATGAATACGATGATGTCTTATGTGTAGTAGTGTTTTATTTAAAGATCTTTTCAAGTTCAGAATGTGTTGAGTGAAAACTGAACTTGGGAATGCCGACAAATTTTACCAAAGGTCTTTCATCAGGAACAGAATTGTTTTAATTGCCGTATACCTAAAAACCTCCCAGCTTTACTTCTCTCCTGGTGGAAGTCACGTTAAGAATTTTATCGCCCTCCAAAATTCATCGACCTCGACCGGGTTTGAAGACATGAACCTCTAATCCAGGCCTGCAGAACTCGCAAGTAGGGGAACTATGACGTCAGCCTAACTCCACTTCTATTGGGGATGATCGACTTCCGCCCCGAGAATGAATGCTGATGCAGCCAAGCGTAACTAGAACGCCGTGATCGCACAGGTAGGAAAGGTGGGTGGGGCAAGAAAGGGGAGGAAAGCAGTCGCTCTCAAGAGCTACAGTTCTGCAGGCCTACTCTAATCTAACAACCAGCATAGTTACTACAAGACTACTGAGGAAGACTGGAAGTTTGTTGAATTTTCATGTGTACCTTTCATCACAACAGTATGGGAGCAAAGCTGGCTAAACAGGAGTCGAAGTTGATAGATTGATTCTGTTGTGAACGAAACATCCTAGCAGGCACGGAAAGTAATGAAAATCTGACGATGTGATCTTGAAATTTGTATTTCCTTTGTAATACAAGAATCGAATTTTTATCAGAGATTACTTCCTTCACTGTCTACGCTGAACATGTGAAGATAAAACAGTAACTAAATCACGAAAGGCATGCTTGTGTGATGAAATCTCTCTCGTCTGTATTCCTCAGGGAGGAGCCAGTCGCTGTCACACTCCACGCAATCGATTACAGCAAAGTGCAACATGAAATTCTTATCCGTATAAAAGCTTCCAAGCCGTGGAGTTGAGCACAGTATGGGACGAATCGGCTGTGGCAGGTTTCCTGCGAATACTTAAATCCCCACCAGTCATCAGTATGCACCACAAAAGGAACGTACACACCTGTGGAGTAACGGTTAGCGCGTCTAGCCGCGAAATCAAGTGGCCCGGATTCGATTCCCGGTCGGGGCAAGTTACCTGGTTGAGGTTTTTTCCGAGGTTTTCCCTCAACCCAATATGAGCAAATGCTGGGTAACTTTCGATGTTGGACCCCGGACTCATTTCACCGGCATTGTCACCTTCATCTCATTCAGACCCTAAATGACCTAAGCTGTTGATAAAGCGTCGTAAAATAACCTACGAAAAAACAAAAGGAACGTTTGAGGAGATTTACTTACCTGTATCTTACATCGTCATCTAATATACTAGGGTCATTTAATAAATAATGCACAGGTTGGCAGTACTGTGAAGTGGATGACGCAACACCAATGAAAATTACGTCAGTTGGAGTTTAAGGATTGAGGAAGAAGCACGTGTGTTCGTGTGATTTCCGTAGTATAAGCATCAATTAAAAATGCAAAATATTCATTTATGGGGCAGGCTTCAGTCAACAAATTCTTAAGTTGTCTCAATAAACAAATTACCCGTGATAGGCGATATAAAATATATCTGTGGCCGGGACGAAAAAGGTCTTAAGTCGATTTTTTTTGAAAATGAGATTTTTACATATTCTGAAAGTGAAAACAATTCTCTACAATCTCATAAAAAGGCTAAAGTCAAATAAGACTCCTGACTGGATTTATAGAGCGTTACCAAATGTCCTAAGTACTTTTTTGAATCAAGCACACACAGAATAAATGACTTAAGAATATTTAATACTTTATTCCTTACAAACCATCACATATTTACTTTCCATGCTTCTCTATTGAAAAGGTCTAACTTGTATTTTATCCATTTTATCACATACTGATGTCCTTTACTTTTAAAACTTTAAGCACGAGGTAAACAGTCCTATATTAAGACCCATTTTGCATTCCTAATAATTAACATTTCTCATTTATTTTGACATGAAAAAGATCTTATGTTTAAATAGTCCCTTCTTATCAGTTTGGATTGTAGTCTTAAAAGGACTTAAGTGCGGCCATTTTTGGAAATAATCAAGAAAATTGTTAAATGAGCAACATTACCTATTTTGGAAGAAATATAAACAAATAATATCCAGGAAAAACCTCTTAATTAAAATAACTCTATAATTGACACCAATTTCAATCTTTCTACTGCTCTCCTGAAAAGTATAAAATTTTTACTTAAAACCTTTTTCCTCCCGGCCATAGAAATATGTTCACCAGAAGTCAATTTCTTAGCAAGAATAATTCCAATAAGCTTTACAAATTAATACAAAATATCATCTATTGAACTATTTATTAATGAAAATAATATCTGTTAAGTTCATTCGCACAGAATTTCAGTCCGTCAGACCTAAACAAATGTGAGATATTCTTAAAATAATTCAGTATAGCGAAATACAATTAATCACTATTACTATTGGAGGAGAATAAGGTAGTGTCATCTGTAAAAACAGTAGAGTAAACGTTAATATTATATCGTAAATCGTTATCATAACGAAAAATAAAAACGGGTCCAAAACCGAACCTTGGGGGACTCCTCTCTCAGTTTTAGCAATTTCAGAAAAGGTACCTTTGACATATACATACTGAAAAATACGACCTAAACTGAACTGTTAATGTTTCTTTTTCATTGTAATCAATAGTAAACGTAACACTGAATTTCATTTAATTTTCGTATTTCTTTTCTTTCTCATTACTATTTTACTGCATTCCATTTTGTTATATTCTTCCTTACGTTTTCAATATTAACTATTTGCACTAAATGAGTTGCTCTCTCTATATTCCAATGTATTTTACTTTCTTTTTTTCTATTATGGTATTATTTTCATGTTGTTTAGTGTCGAATTTATTATGCTATTATGGCCTTAACTCTGCCAGTAAAAATAAAGAATTATTATTAAAGAATTATTAACACTCAACTTCTTAGTCTAGGATCGAAAATCGCCAGAACTAATCAGGTTTCGTTTCTCTTACTGAGATTAAAGTTGTTAAAGACAGAAATTACGTAGAACCGGACTAATGTCCACGTAAAATTATTACTCAGAATGAATTCATAAATATGTATCTAAGTACCGGCACAATTTTCTGAATCACCCTGTATAGCTTAAACTTGTGTGCACATTCCACCGTTATAGTTCCCTACAAACATCCCTGGAGTCGCATCAGGGAATTTGGATTAAAATGACAAAGTTTCCTCTGTTATTTATTCCAAGAAACCGCTACAATTTATCACAACACATAACAAATGCAAGGACGAGCTGCGTGGAGCGTCTGCAACCAGCAGTACGGATCCTATTTCATCACAACCGACTCATCACGTCCGTTGTATGATTAATGGCAGCCTCTCGTGAGGGACCAAACCGATGCGATACACGGCAAGAATAATGGACGGTGGATTACCAGCCGTAATGACACACAATGTCACATCAAACAGCGAGCGTATGCGACGAGGCCTGCAAACACACCCAAATGAATACACGAGGGCTTAACAGGAGCTTCCTTATGTCAGTGTTAGTATAATCACGATTTCGTATCCTAGCAACATATAGTTAACATAGATTGTGTTAACGCCACATAACATGACTGACTCTAAGGTTCAATTGTAATTAACAATGCACATCAAATGAACTAAAAAAGCGATTTCCTTATGTCAGTTGTTTTAGTAATACCACGATTTCGTTACCTAGCAACCCCATATAGTTAACATAGATTGTGTTAAGATCACATAACAACACTGACTCTAAGGTTAAATTGTAATGAATAATGCACATAAAATGAACTTATCAGTGATATGTAAGTTGTTTTAGTAATACCACGATTTCGTAACCTAGCAACCCCCATATAGTTAACATAGATTGTTTTAAGATCACATGAAAACACTGAATCTAAGGTTAAATTGTAATTAATAATGCATATAAAATGAACTTAACAGCGATTTCCTTATGCCAGTTGTTTTAGTAATACCACGATTTCGTAACCTAGCAACCCCATATAGTTAACATAGATTGTGTTAAGATCTCATAACAACACTGACTCTAAGGTTCAATTGTAATTAATAATGCACATAAAATGAATTAAACAGCGATTTCCGTATGTCAGTTGTTTTAGTAATACCACGATTTCGTAACCTAGCAACCACATACAGTTAACATTGATTGTGTTAAAATCACATAACAACATTGACTCTAAGGTTCAATTGTAATTAATAATGCACATAAAATGAACTTAACAGCGATTTCCTTATGTCAGTTGTTTTAGTAATACCACGATTTCGTAACCTAGGAACCCCATATAGTTAACATAGATTGTGTTAAGATCACATAACAACATTGATTCTAAGGTTCAATTGTAATTAATAATGCACATAAAATGAACTTAACAGCGATTTCCTTATGTCAGTTGTTTTAGTAATACCACGATTTCGTAACCTAGGAACCCCATATAGTTAACATAGATTGTGTTAAGATCACATAACAACACTGATTCTAAGGTTCAATATTTGTAATTAATAATGCAAATAAAATGAATTAAACAGCGACTTCCGTATGTCAGTTCTTTTAGTAATACCACGATTTCGCATCCTACCAACTCTATATATTGAACATAGATTATGTTAAAATCACGTAACAAGACTGACTCTAAAGTAAAATTGTAATTTAATAATGCATATAAAATGAACTTAACAGCGATTTCCTTATGTCAGTTTTAGTATTATCACGATTTCATATTCTAGCAACCACATATAGTTAACATAGATTGTGTTAATGCTACATAACAAGACTGACTCTAAGGTCCAATTGTAATTAATAATGCACGTAACATAAATTTAACAGCGATACTCTAATACCAGTTTTTGCATTTTCGGGATTCTTTGATAACAACCACATATAGCTAACATGATTGTGGATGACATGCAGGCATGTTAATAATTTCCCATTACTGTCGTTGATATGCAGGCATGTTAACAATTTCCCATTACTACCACAGTACGCAACCCCTACATTTTTAACAGTAACTGTTTGCATATCATGTCGATTTTCGTCTAAAATTAGAACGAAGTCCTCCCTGTCAATGCGCGGAGCTGACATCGCAATTTAGATGCCTCAATAATGGAATCGCGACGTCCCGGTGTGGATAACAGCAGGTACTGTATTTCTTTATTCCCTGTCATTCTGCTGAGGTATCATAAAATAGAATTTTCATTGGAACTTTGACAAAAACAACGTTTTGTCAATAAGTTGGAGTTTTTTCACATCCAAATTTTTTGCGTCTATGGAAAAATGATGTGTTTATATTATTTTAAACATTAACTCGTTTTTGTTGAAATAATTTTTTGCAATTTAGAAGCAATATTATTAGAGAATTTTGCTGCAATGAAAGGAAAGAAAAGAAACATAATTTATACCAACAGGACAGTATCATCACCAGACTTCGAGACTTTGCACCCGATACAATAAATTTACTGTGCTTGTACTATAGGTTGTTGACTCGCTGCAGGTAGTAAAGGTAGAGATATGTTGAGGTAACAACGTTGCTATTTAGAGTAGAGTACGGTAGTATGGGGAAACACACACATATGTACATTCTGAAAGTAAATGTACATTACACAATGACAATGTCAAGAGAATGTGAAAAGCATTTTTTCTCCTGTCCTTTATAAGCATTTGTGATTAATTATACAGAGTGTTAATGGTGAAAATAAACATGTATCAATTTCAATATCTTCATCTATCCTATTGGTCGTATTTAGAAACTGCAGTTACAGTACCGAATTGCAATGTACTACAAGATACATTTTCAGTGTCTCAAACGTAAATCTTTTTCGGTTATCTGCCAAACGCAGTTTGTACTGTGAAAAGCTGCGCTCTACGTCGCATGACGTGATAGGAGCAAAACGAAAAAACCTAACTTCATTGCAGTCTCTAAGAGACAATCCATTATTCTCGGTTGACTCTATGTCCACTAATTTGCTGTTTATGTTACACAATGTTCCATATCCGTTATTTTTACATAAAATTGATTTCCACTTGTGTTTTACACGTTCAGTAACCGGTGTACTTGATGTCTCATTAATTCTCTGTGTCATTTCCTCAATTAATTTGAGGGCTTCCGGCATGTCTCGCTCTGACTTTTCTAACCGTGTAATAGTTTCAGACACAGTTTGAAAATAGGTTTGTATGAAACCCAAATTATTCGTCAGAACCTTCAAATCTAAAACGTTTTTCCTTGCGTGCTTGTTGGCATTCATTCTACAGTACCCCCACCCACTGTACGCTTTACCACTGTACTCAATACGCCGTTATGCGGATTTCGCACTGAACTGCTCTATTGGGTCCGAAGTCTCGAAGCCTGATCATCACTCATCATCATCATCAAAACAGATGAGTAATTTTCTATGTAGACTATCGAGACATTTTAGATCCATCTAACTTCCAGTTGCCTCACGACGTTAACTTTTAGTAACTAATTTTCCCTGGACATTTCACTGGCCTGGCGCTAGAGTCGAATGGGACCTGTCGTCTTCAAGCTTAATGACCATCGTCCCAGAAGACGCCGACTACATTAGTGTACGTCTCTGAATTCTCGACCAAGGCATTCGTTGTCGTTAAGATGAATATCTCCATATACGTTCTAGAGCTTCGTAGCAGTTCAATTTTTTTGTTGCTATGTTACCAAAGATTTCTGTTTGTAATATATTTTCTGAAGTATCATTAAAAAGACATAATTTACCGATCGCTCCAATAAGATTGTCGTTTATGAATTGCAAGCTTTTTTGTAGTTCTATAAAGTAAGATCTCTGATTTTGATTTTGAGACCTTAAATGAGCTTAAGGGAACTGGATTGTGTAGATGACCAGAATTCAACAGCTGCATTCGGAACAATGGTACACAGACTACTCAACAAGCTGCATTCTGAACACTGTAACACAGACTACTCAACATACTAATGAACCAACATGATTACAAAGAAGAGCTGAACAGAATCAAATACATAGCACAAGAAAACGGATACAATCCCAACATAATAGACAACATAATACGTAAGACAAAACAGAACCACAAAAAAACAGAAGAATACAACACAAACACAAGAACACAAAAAATACATCACACTAACATACGAAAACAAAAACACACACAAGATTGCAACCTCGTTCAAGAAATTAAATTATAACATCGCATACAGAACAAATAATACTCTACAAAAACATCTCAACACACAAACAACACAAACAAATACAATCACATAGGCGTATACAAACTCAAATGCAACACCTGTAACAACTTCTACATAGGACAGACAGGCAGATCATTTCAAACACGGTTTACAAAGAACACATCACAGCCATAACAAAATTACAAAACACTTCCACATATGCAGAACACATCACAAATGCTAACCACACCTACAGAGATATCAACACAGACATGGAAATTCTACACATCCAACCGAAAGCCAGAAACTAAACACACTAGAACAATATGAAATATACAGACACACAGAAACACATCCAAATGAAATTCTCAACACACAACTCAATTTCAGAACACACACACTCTTTGACTCCACATTACACTACACAAACGCACCCCCACAGGAAACAAAACAAAAGACACCAAGACCAGCATACCCATGGGCCAACAACACTATAATGAAGAAGTGAACACAATCAAATACACAACACAAGAAAATGGTTACAACCCAAACATAATAGACAACATCATAAGGAAGACGAAACAAAAACTCAACAAACACAAAAACACACAAAACACAACACAAGCACAAGAATACAAGAAATACATCACACTAACATACGAAAACAAAAACACACACAAGATCGTATCCTGATTCAGAAAACAGAAATACAACATAGCATACAGAACAGAAAACACACTACAAAGACATCTCAACACACAAACAACACAAACAAATAAATACAACCACATAGGCGTATACAAACTCACATGCAATAGTTGCGACAGTTTCTACATTGGACAGACAGGCAGATCATTCTAAACTAGATGCAAAGAACACATTAAAGCAATAACCAGAGAACACAATACATCTACATATGCCGATGACATAACTAATGCTAACCACACATACAATAACATAAATACAGACATGGAAATCCTACACATACAACCCAAAAACCAAAAACTCAACACACTAGAACAATATGAAATATACAGACACACTAAAACACACCCCGATCAAATTCTCAACAGACGGATCAATTTCAGAACACACACACTATTTGACAACACTTTTCAACAATCGAACACACCCACACAACAGGCAGGCTAGTTCGAGATGACGCCGAGATCTAAACTACAGCCGGCCAGTCTCCGGCTCTGACATTTTTCTTGGAAAGTAAAGAGAGAACGAGAGAGAAAGATAGTGACCAGCATTGCCAACCTGTGGCGTTTTGAAGTTGTGAAAAGAACCTCGAAATTCCACTGTGAATGAAACTATTCTGCTAAATTTTAACCTTAAAACACTCCTGTTCGGTTTAAAGTAATGTTTTTAATTCTATTGTAATTTCCTGTTACAAGACTTGAGTTCTGATATGCGAAGATTAATTCAATCGCAGTTTGCAATGCTGGCAGAGAGGCGAGCACTAGAGGTTAAAGTTGTCTGCTAGAACCAACCAGCTATGAGCGTCTGATGTATTTAGCGCGATGTTGCCACTCCTTTTTTTATGCGAAGCACGTGTCGAACTAGTCGTTAGTTCTTTGTGTTATAGTACAGGCGAAGTAGTTGTGTTGTTTTGTGCTCGAGCGATTTACGGTGCCTGAAAACTTTATTATTGATATAGTAATATGGCCAGTGGCAGAGCCTTCTTTAGTTACAAGCCGGGGCCATACGTCGGCAACACTGTAATTAACTGTCACCCGGAGGCCGACCATACAGTACACGTGTTGGTGCTAATGCCGATTTTCAATGTAAATTAATGTTACAATATAAGTGTGTGTCGATGGAATTATGTTTGCGGTCGTACCAAACGTTAATTATTGATGTATTATAAACTAAATGCGCGTTGGTGATAAAAAACAAGAAATAAATGAAAATAAAATGGTTGCAGTCTTTGGGAATTTTTACGGTTATGGATGACAAAGTAATTGACAATTTTATTCTACTAAATATTAAATATTGTATAACCACATTTTTATATTCTTATTTGTGGTTTGTGGTGTATCAGAATTCTAGTCAAATTGTTGGGTCTCGCCTGCTGTATCAATAAAGTTACGCCGTTGATTTTCAAATTCATTGTAAACAGCTGTTTTGTGATCCCATAAATATTGCAGTTTTGTTGAAGATTCGGAATGCCTGCTATACGTCAGAACTATCTATAATTTGTAGATGCATATAATCACTTTGTTGGTTTGGTCAATGTTACTTATGTCCCGCCCACTATAGAGACATAGGCCAATTTTACACATATTTAGTATAACTTGTTGCTTCTTTGACAGGTTAGATTTGGTTAGTTTAGGTTTTTGTTATAGCCTACCTTGCATATACGATTATAGCGCAACATTGGCAGTGATAAAAGTGAAATATTCGTTCAGTGGGCTTTGGATACTCTACATTCACCACAACATTAAGCGGCGAAACATTGTCAATTTACTACCACATAATGGTCAATTGATTGGAATAGGGTATTGCGAAAGTACGTCATTATTTTATTTATTTTTGGTACAAGTAACATTTCTTTAAGTATTTATTTATTTTCCCTTGTACCATCAATAAAAAACAAGTATGTTTTTATTTATTTTTCTTTAATTATAAGTGTAGTTGCTACGACACATAGGCACACAGTACTTTCTAGGCATCTGAAATATTTGTAGAAAAACACGATAGATAATCGCATAAGATAATATTAAAATATATCCTAAGTCTTTCACAGATGAAACACCATTAAGTCGCAAAACATTGACAATTTACTAGCCACAAATTTGTTAACTGAATGGAACTTAAGAATACTGCGTAGGAACTTACGTCTTTATTGCATTATTGATTTTATTATTTTCGGTGCAAGGAATATCTTTTTTATTTATTTATTTACCTTCGTACTATCAATAAAAACATGTTTTTTGTAATTATTTTAAGTGGCAGCCTTTGTATGTAAGTAGCCTACTTACGCCGTATTCTGAAGTATAGCTAATTGATTGCAATAAAACACTATTTTCGAACCCGTAATAATTTACATCACTACTCTCAATCTTGATCTTACTTTTGTGCATGAAGTAATATTGAAAAAATACGCGTTACGTATAACGAAAGCAATGAGCAAGCACAATATCACTTTAAAATCTCCCGCCTCCACTCTGCGTTGCCAAACCTACCCATGCCCCGGCTTGTAACTAAAGAAGGCTCTGCCAGTGGTCGTCAGAATCAAAGCAGGAAAAAATCGGCTCTTTTGAGAGCTAAAGTCATGAATTTATATACAGATTGCGTGAATATTTTGAGAAGGAGTGAGGCAATGGAGAACCTCTTCTCCCTGTAGCGAAAGTGGTAGATAGAATTTGTGACGCTTTGAAGGTGGGAGAAACAACCGTTAAAAGTGTGACGTCTTTCCACTCGAGTATTAACAGATTCTAAGGAAAGTAGAGTCTATTTCATTTGATACACTTTCATTATAAAGATATTCCCATAGTCTGTGGTAATATACTGTAGGCCTATGTATAATTTACATACGTATTCGCATTAGTTTTTATTCTGTTATAATTATTTAGCTGTGTACATTAACGAAGGCTGTGATCTAAGTTATATGTAAAATGATTTATAGGCAAGCCTACGCGTTCGAATTAGTTTTTATTCCGCGCCACAAAATCGGCCGCGAGCGCGTGACAGTTTTCATTCTGTCTATACGTATCGGCAACACTGTCTCCCTCGGTCACGAGAAACGTCAGGGCCGGAGAACGACCGGCTGTACTGTAGTAGGCTCTGAGGATGGTGTGAAGAAGCACCGAAACTGCTGTAAGCCGCACATGCTTACATAATTAACACGAGTAAGATCGCCATTTAATCAATTATTTATATTCAAGTGTTAAAAGTAGTGTACGAAATATTCCACATGGGCAAGATGTATATATGTAAAACATCTGGAAATTTACGAAACATTCTTATTGCGACGATAACAATTCTTACAGTGGAGTTCAGCACTCGTTCGCAGGCAAGTGGGATCACTGCATTACCGACATGTCTAATTAAACGTTAAAGCTTCTGACACAACCGTGTGAAGATTGCTCGGCGTGTGGAATTGGAATGGATTCATTTTGTTCTGTGCTATTCGTTATGGGCAATCCTCGTGGGGATAGCGAAGCGAACAAAAACTGGATTTGCAGAGGATGAGGGCTCATTCAGTCATTTGGCGTCAGAGGGGACACCGAACACCGGTCACCGCCAGAATGATATATAGTACCCCATTACACATGTTATCCAATATATTATATTACCTTTTGCGAGAGCACGAGCTTATCACTCTGGGAACTTGGGAACTCTGGGTTAATTCCTTCCAATGACTGAAGATAGAACATTAGGGATATTCTAGTGTTTTATGATTCCTTCAACTTCACAAATTCAAACCCAATTCACACAAAGTTCACTTCATTTCATATTCAATTATCAGAGCACTGAATCAGACTCGAATACAGCGTTAGTGAACACATTCTCAAGAAAGATGTTGCCAGTTTTAATAGGTACATTCGGCCATACATTTAAAGCAGTGATGTCAAAGCAAGCGCATTTTTCTGACCTTGGCGTCGTGCGCGGACAGCAAGCGCTAAGTATGGAAAGAGGAAGGGTTGTGTATATGAATAAGCAACCTCTTGGATTAAGAAAACAGTGGTGCACAAACTTCAAACGGAACGTGAAATTTTATGTCGTTATTTTTATATGGCTTCTTTCTGTTTAATATTATCTATATTGTCTGTAAAACAAAAGTACTAATACTGATTTCTTAATATTGCACTTGTGTTTTAAATCTTGATAACATAATAGAGAGTTAATTCCATAGTAGTATAATATTATACTGTATTAAATGGATGAAACACATCATTCATAAAGGAAGTGATATTCCAAAGAAAGAGATTGAGTATGACATGATAAGTTGGAATTTATATCGATGGTATCTTTAGCCTTACAAAAGTAATCAATAAACTAATCAAAACAATATTACAGTACAAAGCAAAGTTACCTAGGTACTGTATCTGTTTTAAGTGTAACTAATATTACGTCATAACAAAACTCTTATCGCATTATGCTTTTAAGGTGATGTTTGTGAGCAACTTCCTTTCATCAGAATATTAAATTATTTTCTCGAAATCTGCTGAAGTTATAGAGCTGACATTTTTACAACACATGGGCACGTATCTTTTACTTATGATGTAACAGTAGTTGCTTTGTTAATTCATTTCCTTACAAACAATTTCCATGCGAATATTTTCAAAATTTTCAATACACTATCTTCAGTAATACGTATATACGGTATATTAGATTTACGAAAACATTCTGTAAGGCTACTAAATAAATAGGCCTATACCTGAAAATTTCACTTTTCTATAAGAAAAGTTGAGAAAATATTTCTTTTGAATAAAAAAATCAAACTTGTGAAAAATGAGCATTAAAATTAAAACTTACATTCTTATAATGCACTTATACTTCTCAGGCAAATCTAAAAATTAACATGGATACAGTTTTAATAAGTTCTCTTCCCTTTATCTATTGAATCAGTGCTGGGCATCCCTGAATATAGCTCGACCAAGCGGCATATACTACCTCTTTCGTCTGTCTCTTTCCTTTCCGCTATAAAGCGCTCAGGCTCTCCTGGGTTCTAAAGCGCGCGCTTGCTCCTGTGGGCATCAATTGACATGCCTGATTTAAAGAAAGAATTAACCCTGTGGCGTCAGGAACTTATAGATTCATTCATAACAAGTTTTCTGCTCAAGGGCCTGTCCTTCACTGCAATCCCAGCATTTCCCAATTAATTTGTATCATCTCGAAAGTTGCAGCTTGTAGCGAGAGGTGGATTTACTTGCTTTTGCCCCTCTGGAACTGATCTCATTCGAGCTTTGCCAGTCTTATTAAGTACACAGAAGATGTTTTTCTTGTAAATAACAGAACCACGTTTTTTGCAGGCTCCTATGATTTTCACGTAACTGTGCTTGGCATCGGAAAGGGTCGTAATGTACCCCTTCCAAAAAGGCTCGATTTTCTTGGGAATTTCTGCTGTGAGTCGCCGTGCACTCTGACTATGAGATCACTCACTACTGGTCTGTCACCTCGCGCCACAGTTCGGCTGTCGTGTGACTCCTGACGCACATGACGTCATTCAAAAATCGTTTCCAGAAATCGGTAATAACCCTGTATATGCATATCTCGATCCACCCATACGTGCTACATGTCCTGGCCATCCCAAACGTTTGAATTTAATGTTTCTAATTATGTTGGGAGAAAAATAAAATGCGTGTAGTTCTTCCTGAATATATTCCTCTTATTGAGAAAATTTTTAGCTTATTTCTTTTGCTAAGTTTTATAATTTTACCGATATAGGGCCTAATTATGGATTTTCTTGAAAATGTATGTTTACAAAATAATTTTTATATCTATTGATTTTGTTAAGTTTATTATTTTGTCGACAGAAAAATTATATAATTTTTATGAAGATTTTCTCTTTATTAAGCAGTTTGTTTTGCTTATTGATATTCCTAAGTTTCATAATTTCACTGATATAATTAAAATTTTTGCTCGAGTTTTTCCCTTATTAATAATTTGTTACATTACTGATACTGCTGTTTCATAATAATTGTAACGATACTTACTTACTTACTTACTTACATACTTACTGGGTTTTAAGAAACCCGGAGGTTCATTGCCGCTCTCACATAAGCCCGCCATTGGTCCCTATCCTGAGCAAGATTAATCCATTCTCTATCATCATATCTCACCTCCCTCAAATCCATTTTAATATTATCTTCCCATCTACGTCTCGGCTTCCCCAAAGGTCTTTTTCCCTCCGGCCTCCCAACTAACACTCTATATGCATTTCTGGATTCGACTATACGTGCTACAAGCCCTGCCCATCTCAAACGTCTGTATTTAATGTTCCTAATTATGTCAGTTGAAGAATACAATGCGTGCAGTTCTGCGTTGTGTAACTTTCTCCATTCTCCTGTAACTTCATCCCTCTTAGCCCCAAATATTTTCCTAAACATCTTATTCTCAAACACCCTTAAACTATGTTCCTCTCTCAAAGTGAGAGTCCAAGTTTCACAACCATACAGAACAACCGGTAATATAACTGTTTTATAAATTCTAACTTTCAGATTTTTTGACAGCAGACTGGGTGATAAAATGTTCTCAACCGAATAATAACAGGCATTTCCCATATTTATTCTAATAATTGTAAGGATACAATTTAAAATTCTCCTGAAAATTTTCTCTCCATTAATTATTTTTTTTACTTTATTGACTTTGTCTACTTTTATAATTTTACCGATGTGATTATAAATTTTATTAACATTTTCACATTTCATTTATTTCGGCTTATTCAGTTTTCTGATCTATGATTTCACTGAATAATTATAAATTGTTCTGAAAAATTTATCTTATTATCCAATTTCCAAGCTCGTTGGTTTTGCTAACTTTTATAATTGTACTGATATAAATTTTCCTGAAAATTTTACCCTTAATTTACAATTTTTTTTTTTTTTTTTGGCTTATTGACCAACTGATATCAGCGAGTCAAGATAAATCACCTGAAATTGCATTTTTGTTTCCAATGGAATCGGTGGGCTATTACCTATCCTACAAACGTGATAAATTACATTCAAATAAGAGTTCAAGACAGAAGAAAACTTTTAAACCTTTTCAGTTCTATGGACTGCACCGTATAAGTTCGGTAGCTCTACAGACATTAATAACTCTACCCTTGTGTTTCTGTATGGGTCAGCACAAAGGGATATTAGCTTGGCACAGAGAGGTAAGGAAGCGAGTCATCTTCATGTGCGTCTTCTGAAGAATGAAAAAATCCATAAGAACGACGGAGGAAAAAGATTCTTAAAGGTACACGAGACACGAGGAGTCGTGAGTTTGAGTGTAAGAGGCAATAAGTTCCAAGCTAGTTGACCCCAACTAGAGTAAACTTAGAAACTGTTAAGCAGAGCAATTACCACTAATCTGGAATCGAAAGCGCGACTGCATGAGGATGACAGATCTGTAAGCCAAACAAAAACCCTGTAAGAAATCCGTTTGTATTTTATAACGACCAGAATTCAATTCCCGAAAAAGTGCGCACGTCTAGAGTTAAAAACAAATCCGAAAATATAATGTGGGGGGGGGGATTATTTAACTTGCAACGTTGGCATCGATACTGACAGAACGCTTTACTAATTGGAAGCACAGCCTAATTTGTCACGTCCTACCCTGGATTACAGCTGTCGAAATGGAAGTGTGACCGTGCGGTGAATTAAAGAACTGTATATACAGGGCGTTGCATATATGTATATATATTCGTGAATTATCAATTTCGTATCACTACCTCGTGATTTTCTGTGCACCTTTAATTCCCTGAGAGAAAGGCAAATATATAGTTCCAAATTTTATGTATGCGAGAGTATATCTATGTGAATTATGAAGAGTACGTGACAAAAGTTACGTATCACTATCTCATAATTTTCCGTGTCAGAAAGGCATAGGAATACGTTTCCAAAGCTTGTGTGCCTTTGAGTTGTATGTGTGAATTATCAACAGTAGGATCAACACTATCATGTACCACTAGCTGAGAATTTTCTGTGGAGCGTTGCTTCCGTGATAGAAATACTTCGAAATATAGTTCCAAGTTCTATGTTTGTATTCATATTTGTATATGTCGGGGGATTATTAAAAGAACGTGATAATATCACATATCACTAATTTTTTGTGCCGCATTACTCATGCAATTTGCAAAGGGAGTGAAATGTAATTCCTAATGCTGTGTATAGGATTGTATGCATATACAGGGTGATTCACGAAGAGTTACCGTTACTTATATCTGAAGACATTCTGAGCAAAACCTGCAATATAAACATGTGTCCTATTCTCAATATTTTCAGAGTTACGGTACACTAATTTGAAGTTGTTAAAAAAATACCTTTTTTTATTTAGTTTTAATTATTAATGGTACGTGATTTTTGTGACACATTATCTATTTCAACAGAAAGGGCGTGAAATATAGTTTCAAATGCTACGTGTATGGGTGTACATATGTGTCTATCGAGAAATTATTAATGGTACGTGATTTTTGTGGCGCATTACTTATGTCAACAGAAAGAGAGTGAAATATAGTTCAAAATGCTACGTGAATGGGTGTATATATGTGACTGTAGAGGAATTATTAATGGTACGTGATAACATTATTATCACTTACTACTACCTCGTGATTTTTGTGGCGTATTATTTACGTCAACAGAAAGGGAGTGAAATATAGTTGCAAATGCTACGTGTATGGGTGTATATGTGTCTAAAGAGGAATTATTAATGGTACGTGATAACATTATCACGTACTACTACCTCGTGATTTTTGTGGCGTATTACTTACGCCAACAGAAAGGAAGTGAAATATACTTCAAAAGGCTACATGTATGGATGTATATATGTGACTGTAGAGGAATTATTAATGGTACGTGATAACATTATCACGTACTACTACCTCGTGATTTTTGTGGCGCATTACTTATGTCAACAGAAAGGGAGTGAAATATAGTTCAAAATGCTACGTTTATAGATGTGTATACGTGACTGTAGAGGAATTATTAATGGTACGTGATAACATCATTATCACGTACTATCACATCGTGAATTTTGTGGCGCATTACTTACGTCAACAGAAAGGGAGTGAAATATAGTTTCAAATGCTACGTGTATGGGTGTATATATGTGACTGTAGAGGAATTATTAATGGTACGTGATAACATCATTATCACGTACTATCACATCGTGAATTTTGTGGCGCATTACTTACGTCAACAGAAAGGGAGTGATATATAGTTTCAAATGCTACGTGTATTGGTGTATATATGTGTCTATAGAGGAATTATTAATGATACGTGATAACATTATCACGTACTACTACCTCGTGATTTTTGTGGCGCATTACTTACGTCAACAGAAAGGGCGTGAAATATAGTTCAAAATGCTACGTGTATGAGTGTATATACGTGACTGTAGAGGAAATATGAATGGTACGTGATATCATTATCACGTACTACTACCTCGTGATTTTTGTGGCGATAATAGCACATAAACTTACCACTACCGCTTCATTTTTGTGGCAATTACTTCTGTGATAGAAATACATCGAAATGTAGTTCAAAACTGTGTGTGTGTAAGAGAGAGAGCGAAAGAGAGAGTGTGTGGAGAAGAGGAGAGAGAGAGGGTGGGGGGAACGTTATGGTTATCTCCTGGCATTACGAAATAGTACAAGAGTCAATAGAATCAGCTGCGTTACATGGGGTTGTTGAGGGGAGAGGTTTGTGTACTGAAGTTTATAATGAACTATGTAACAGCGAGCTTAGAAAGTTAGCACATGCGCACAAAGGCTACTCTTTGCCTTCTCACTCAACAGAAGTCTCACTTACGCTGCATTCTGTTCCACCCAAAAATATGTCAGTATCCTTAGTAACCAGCAAACCACGTGACCGAATATTTGACTTAAATTGTGCCCAACAGCAAGAAATCCAAGGATTATAACAAAGAATTACAAAGAGCAATAATTATATGCATCTCTGGTGTTAACTGCTACAACTTAGCTTGGAATACAGTGGTGAAGATTTGGGGCAGTTTGATTTGCATAATATTCAGACACTCTTCTTCGAATTAGGTCACAACTAAATTAACCGATTGTACACAAATCTGTTCTACTATTTTGGGCACACTTTTTTTTCTGGCGTTAAATATTTTGCTATGTCTAGAGCAGCTGTTTTCTTCAATGTTGATCGCGGTACTCCTGTCACAGCTATGGTTTTGCAATTATTCATGACATAGTACCCCTCCCTCTTTAAATATACAAATTTTGAATGGCTTAGCTGACTAATTTTATTCAAACTTATAATTAAATCATCTTCGGCACAGTGTGACAATTTTAAACCTAGATAATTTAAACTAGATACCCTGCTTCGTCCATATAAGAAAGAGTCAATGCTTATCTACTTAGATATAACACGCGAAGAAAGTCCCCTGCAATCGACAAGCATCATTTTTTAGACAGAGCAAGAAAATCACGGAATATTATGGACAGTAAAAATATCGATCATGCGGCAATGAGTATTTAAGAGTTGTTAATTCTTAAAAAAAACAGTGAATCTGACACGTCAATACAAATTAATTCTCTAATAAATAAATTTCTAGAATATATCTGTCTATAAAGTAAACTATTAAATAAGCAAATACATACACAAACAAGTAGATAAATAAGTAGCCTACATAAATAAGTAAATGAACAAATGAATAAGTAAGCGAATAAATAAATAAAAGATATAAAATAAATCAACAAACCAATAAATAAATAAACATTAAAATAAATTAACAATAAAACACAAATAAATAAATAAATAAAAGTAACTAATAAATAGGCTACTTAAATACGTAAATACACAAAAATACATAAATACATAAGAAATGCATCAAAATAAATAAATAAAAGTAAATAATAAATAGGCTACTTAAATACGTTAATACACAAAAATATATAAATACATAAGAAATGCATCAAAATAAATAAATAAATAAAAGTAAATAATAAATAGGCTACTTAAATACGTAAATACACAAAAATACATAAATACATAAGAAATTCATCAAAATAAATAAATAAAAGTAAATAATAAATAGACTACTTAAATATGTTAATACACAAAAATACATAAATACATAAGCAATAAAAGGTAAAAGGTAAAGGTATCCCCGTAACATGCCATGATGGCACTTGGGGGGCAGGGAGGTAGAGCACCATGCTTTCCATGACCTCGGCACTAGAATGAGGTGGTGTACATCAACATAAACAAATAAATAAATAAATACATAAACTAATAAGAAAATAAGCTCGTAAGAAACTAAGCAAATAAGTGAATGAACGAATAAAAAAATTTAAAATTTAAATTATGGTTTATATAACGACGCTCGCAACTGCAGAGGTTATACCAGCGTCGCCGGTGTGCCGGAATTTTTGTCCCTCAGGAGTTCTTTTACATGCCCATAAATCTACTGACATGAGCCTGTGTCATGTAAACACACTTAAATGCCATCGACTTCGGCCGCCATCGAACCCGCAACCTCGAGCATATAAGGCCAGCGTTATACCAACTACGCTACCGAGACCGACTGAATGAATGAATGAATGAATGAATGAATGAATGAATGAATGAATGAATGAATGAATGAATGAATGTACGGAGATATGAAGCTATGAATAAAGAAATAAAGGAATTGATAAAAAAATAAATAAATATTACCTTAAACCCTCCAACAATATCATTAATATTTGCGCTGTTTTCAAGGCGTTGAATAATATTTCCTTTGAGACAAATACTCAGACGTGAACGTGTTTGTGACATGATGCCTTACCGGTATGCGGGGGTTTGGATTCTCGTCACAACAGACCACGTTGTACTCTTTTGCTACTTTCTTTACTCAAAAGCATTCTACTAAATGGGCGAAACAATGTTCAAATATTTCATTGTTTATATCAAAGTTATATCGTTTGTGATTTTTCCCTTGACTGCCATGGATTCACTTCCACAAGTGAAGCAATAAGTTATAACGTAATTTATGTATTGACAAAAATCAGAAAATGAGTAGGCCTAAGAATTAAGTATCAGAAAGTCTGGAAACGAGCGTTTCCCTGACAATCTCTAAATCCATGTTTTCCAGTAATTACACATACTCTTTGCAATTACAATAAAAGCTATGTTGACTGGGATGAATTTAATCCCAATGGCTACTGGAAACAATTTTCTAAATTAATAAATTCGCATCACCATCCTACGTTGCTTCAGGAATGCAATACGCTGAAGGCTCCTAAACAATTAGCACAGCTGGTATTTTTATCCATGACTAGTTACCAAAGTATACATGGTTACTGCTCAAACAGCAGCCTGCAAAGCACGGCACTGGAACAATCTATATTCTTCTACGTTGAAGCCCACAGATATTTATTTGTTTCTATCATTAAACAGCCATAAAGGGCCAAGATCATCAGGAATGCGACAAAAAAGTTCAAGGTAGCTTGAAAGACTGGATTCTAAGAATGTTTGCAAAGATTTTATTGACGGTTCGTAGCTTCTCAAGAGAAGCTTTTGATGTAGATGTTCACAAAATGCCGGTATTTTTATTGATGTCTATACAACAAAGGAATTCCAGGAAGTTCTTGAACGTATCTTGTAGAAAAAAAATGACACGTACTAGGAATAAATTTTCTAATGTACAGTATTGGCCAAAAAAAAAAAAAAAAACCGGACCGACCCTTGTAGCTCATTTCAGAGCCTTGTTCACTCCAGAGCACGATAGACTGGTAACTAGGACTTTCGTGGTTCGAATCCTGCCTGGGAAGGAAATTCTTTTTTGTTCCTTATTCAAATTTATTCCCAATACTTTTCGATTGCAGCGATATTTTACTACTTAATTAACTTATTAATCTCAGAACATGAATTTTACCAGCAATCAAAAAGTATTGGAAATAAATTTGAATAAGGAAAAAAAAAAAGTTCCCTTCCCACGCAGGATTCGAACCACGAAAGTCTTAGTTACCAGTCTATCGTGCTCTGGAGTGAACAAGGCTCTGAAATCAGCTACAAGGGTCGGTCCGGTTTTTTTGCCACTTCTGTACAAGAAGTAGGCCTGTATTTGGTTGTAATTTCTTTATTTTTTTAAAGAAGATTTAGAAGTGTTGATAAATGATAATAATAATAATAATAATAATAATAAACCGTGGCACGACAGCCCGCGGAGGGACAAACCCGAGTAGCCTGCCGCACGTTAAGACTCATCAGAAGTGAACGATCATCCAACTAAAACGGAGGTATCGTGTGATGATCCTCCCAGCTGTTATAGCCGGTTTTTGTAAGCGGATTTCGCTACCTATCGTAACTCCCCAATTCATCACGGTGGTGGGTGGGCACCGGTCCCATAGACTGGGCGAAATTTCATGAGAAAATTGCTTCCCCGTGAGGACTCGAACCAGCACGCCTTCCCTAACGCGAATCCATGGTGCATTAGACCACGATGCTATGGTGTGGGGCAAGATAAGGTTCAGAGCACGCCTGCACAAGGTTTGCGCTCTCCGAGCCGGCTCACAGCTCATGAGCGGAATGCAGATACTAGCTGCGCTCTGTATAAGGGTGGACTGGAAGAAGGGGTGATCTCGCACAAAATATACACAAAAGGAAATACAGTACTAGTAAGAGTGTTTATGAAATGAATTCCCGTTCAGTGTTTGCAGAACTATCTTCGACTATTATCTATACTAATAATAAATCTGTAGCCGAAATTTTTCTGGTAATTTTCGATTTTCCAAAAATAATTGGTCCTAACATATATAATTAACCACCCTGAAACCGAAAATCGCTTTTTTGAAATTTTTGTTTGTATGTCTGCCTGTCTGTCTGCCTGTCTGTATGTTTGTTACCTTTTCACGCGATAATGGCTGAACGGATTTCGATGAAAATTGAACCATAAATTAAGTTCGTTGTAACTTAGATTTTAGGCTATATGGCATTCAAAATACATTATTTAAAAGGGGGGTTATAAGGGGGCCTGAATTAAATAAATCGAAATATCTCGCTTATTATTGATTTTTGTGAAAAATGTTACATCACAAATGTTTCTTTAAAAATAATTTGCGATAAGTTTTATTCCTTGAAAAATTTTGATAGGACTGATATTTAATGAGATAAATGAGTTTTAAAATTAAAATAACTGCCATCTAAGGCCGTGTAATGAATTAAAAAACAGAAGACTTCGTCTATAAGGGGCCTTGGACAGCAAAAATCGAAAGCTATGAAAGATAGCCTACAGAGAATGTTTCTGTGTTTGTATGAAGTAATATTGGAAGCTAAATTAACCGATTTGTATAATTAATTATTATTTCACTATTGGAAAGTAGTTTCTCTAGATGGACACAATGCTATAATGTTATTACAGTAACTTTTGATATAATATAATATAATATAATATAATATAATATAATATAATATAATATAATATAATATAATATAATATAATATAATATAATATAATATAGTTTAAGTTATTTGAAGGGTTCAGAACCATAGCGGGCCAAGCGCCATTTACTGAATACGTAGAAAACAAGGGTTAAAATGAAGTTATTACTTAATTCAATGGAAACCTATAACAAGTAAAATAAAATATACACATTAAATCTAAATGATGTGAATCTTCATTAAGCTATGGTTGCATATAATAAAAATTAAGAAACCTGTTAAAGGAATTGTCATTGCACCAAATGAGTGTCTCTGGACCAAAATGATCGCATTTTAATTATTTGGATGCAATTTAAATTAAGTAACATATTAAACGATTTATCCTTCTATCAAACACGAATGTTCCCTGGATCAAATGTCCTATTTTAATTATGTAATTACTTTATATTTATTTCTAACGGGTGCAGCGGAGCGCACGGGTACGGCTAGTTAATTAATAAAGAAATATTTATTTTACAGAAATAATAGAAATTCTATAGCTACTTAAATGTACAATATCATTTTGTTATATTTTTATTTATCAGTACATAAAAACGAGGTTTTATACTGTTGGCAGCTGAAAGGAACAGTAGCCTACTGATCGTAATGAAACATCAGTTACAGATGTTCGATGTCTGCCTTTATTAAAGTTGATTATAGAAAACAGTTGCTCACAAATATGTTGAGCCAAACATAGCAATCATTTTCACAGCCAGCCTGTGTAGTCGTGGATTTTATTGCTAATGTTTAGTCTTGTAAAACTCAACCAGGCTAGTAGTATTATTCAAACGATCTTTAGCCCTTAGGCCACATTGAAGATCAATAAGTTCGAGCTGTAAATCGTTAAATGTTAAATGTTATGTTCCGTGTTTTAGATTCCTCCATACTGTACTGTAGCAGTAGGTAAGCAACGTGAAACAGTTACTGAGAATAGGCCTACACACTGCACTCCACTAGATAACCGAGTGGTCGTTTCCCTATCCTCTAGCTATAGCAAGTCTATATCATTCTGACGTATCTTCCCCTCCGTTTCGGTGAGCGGTAAACACGGCTCTCCCGCTCCAAAGGAGCAGGTATGGTTTAGAGAAAGTAAACAAGTCTGAGATTAGGCATTTTTAATTTTCAAAACGGAATGAAAGTCTAAGAATGTGATAGAGGATAATTAATTTGCAGTTACGTTTAACTGAAGATTAATTTGATGTCTTAATCTGAGATTAAGTTTTTTTTTATACAACTGACTATAAGACAATCAACTACTAATAGAATTATTATAGCTAATATGACAAAAAAATCTAATTTTCGCTGAACTTGTAGTGAAAAGGAATTGTTCAATGGATATTGGAACATCCTGTACGTAAACAAATAAATGTAGTGAACAAGGAGATGAAGAAATGTTAAAAGATAATTCTCCGCGATTCCGCCTGGCGGAAGAAGGTAGAACCCAGCAATCCCTGAACACGTGTTGTTCTATTGTAGCTAGTTTGTTTTGCTTATCACCAAGCAAACAAAGCCTTCAACTGTCTCCACACTTCGCGCCGACAAAGGGCCGGCTTACTTCAAGCAGCTTCCGCACTGATAAAGCCGATCACAATAAGATGTGATATTCAGAGCAAGAAAAGCGGAGATGCATATCTCTGCATTGGAAAACGGGCGTGTTCCCCGCTGACTACGATAGTTCTGAATATTTCTCTACCGTATTGACTTTCCATCCGGAGAGGTGAAGCAGAGCGCTGTCAGTCGGCTCTCTTCCACAAGTTGCAGAAGTGGTAAGAACGAGGAGAATTGACCGTACAGTCCTCACAGTCACTCTGCTAACACTAGCCTATAATTAGAGTCAATAAATGGCAAAGTCCGACAATTAGTGGAAATACAAAATATGCCGACTTACGTCCATCTTACCGGACATATCCGCGCAAGTCTGTCTGAAGGCAATGTTACATGTCGCCTGGTTCGGAATCTGTGTGACTACATTGCATTCCGACTGTTATTAGAATTGCCATCTCGAGTATAACACAAGCGACTAGTCTCGTTTTCCTTTCAGGTGGCCCACATTCAATTCCCGGGCCAGGTCATGATGAAATTTGTAGTGGACAAATAAGACATTGGAGATGGTTTTTCTCGGGGTACTCTCGTTTTCTTTTATCATTCGACTGACATTCTTTTTAATTTTCATTTCATTTATTGTATTCCATAGATCTTACATTAGCAATGAGGCTTGAAGATGTGGAACAAGTCAAAATTTTATAAGATTAGAATTATAATTTTTACAATTTCAATTTCAATATTTTACAATTTTTTGGCGAGATATAGTGAGATGAGGAGACACCGAGGATTCGCCAACGGATTACCTGGCATTTGCCTTATGGTTGGGGAAAACTTCGGAAAAGCTCAACCAGGTAATCAGACCAAAGGAGGTGAAGTGAAGTGAAGCTGAGGACTCGCCATTGACCACACCGCATCAGTTTCACGGCTGGGGAAAACCTCGGGAGAAACCCAATCAAAGAAATCAGACCAAACGGGGGATCCAACCCAAGCCCAAACGCACCTCCGGATCAGCAGCCCAGCGAGTATGCCGACTGAGCTACATCGATGGCTCTACTAAAAATATACACTACATAGCCAATCAGATTATTAAATTTACAAACGCAAACGATTATTCATCAGTTGAGCTATAAAATATAATACATAGCAAGTAAATTAATTAAATTTGAAGGCATAAACAGTTCAATCAGTTTAAATATACAGAAATTGACAATATAATGCATATTACTTCAATTTATTAAACATAAACAATTCAGCAGCCAAACTATACAAACATATACAATACAAAGTAAACAGATTAATAAAATTTACAAGCATACTTTTAAGCTATACAAAATTGTATAATTTATATCAAGTAGATTAATTCAATTTATAATCATAAACAATTCATCAATATAGCTACATCCTATTATACAGTTAATCAGTTAAGCTATACAGACTATTATTCATTTTAAAAGCATATACAATTAATCAGCCAAACTATTATACAATACATAGTAAACAAATTAATTCAATTTACAAGTATATTTACGTTAAGCTATACAAAATTGTACAATTCATATCAAGTAGATTAATTCAATTTATAAGCTTAAACAATTCATCAGTTGAGCTATACAGACTACCATTCAATTTACAGCATATACGATTCATCAGTTGAGCTATACAGACTACTAATCAATTTACAGCATATACAATCCATCAGTTGAGCTATACAGACTACCATTCAATTTACAGCATATACAATTCATCAGTTGAGCTATGCAGACTACTATTCAATTTACAGCATATACAATTCATCAGTTGAGCTATACAGACTACCATTCAATTTACAGCCTATACAATTCATCAGTTGAGCTATACAGATTACTATTCAATTTACAGCATATACAATTCATCAGTTGAGCTATACAGACTACCATTCAATTTACAGCATGTACAATTCATCAGTTGAGCTATACAGACTACTATTCAATTTACAGCATATACAATTCATCAGTTGAGCTATGCAGACTACCATTCAATTTACAGCATGTACAATTCATCAGTTGAGCTATACAGACTACTATTCAATTTACAGCATATACAATTCATCAGTTGAGCTATGCAGACTACTATTCAATTTACAGCCTATACAATTCATCAGTTGAGCTATACAGACTACCATTCAATTTACAGCCTATACAATTCATCAGTTGAGCTATACAGACTACTATTCAATTTACAGCATATACAATTCATCAGTTGAGCTATGCAGACTACTATTCAATTTACAGCCTATACAATTCATCAGTTGAGCTATACAGACTACCATTCAATTTACAGCATATACAATTCATCAGTTGAGCTATGCAGACTACTATTCAATTTACAGCATATACAATTCATCAGTTGAGCTATACAGACTACTATTCAATTTACAGCATATACAATTCATCAGTTGAGCTATGCAGACTACTATTCAATTTACAGCATATACAATTCATCAGTTGAGCTATACAGACTACCATTCAATTTACAGCCTATACAATTCATCAGTTGAGCTATACAGATTACTATTCAATTTACAGCATATACAATTCATCAGTTGAGCTATACAGACTACCATTCAATTTACAGCATGTACAATTCATCAGTTGAGCTATACAGACTACTATTCAATTTACAGCATATACAATTCATCAGTTGAGCTATGCAGACTACCATTCAATTTACAGCATGTACAATTCATCAGTTGAGCTATACAGACTACTATTCAATTTACAGCATATACAATTCATCAGTTGAGCTATGCAGACTACTATTCAATTTACAGCCTATACAATTCATCAGTTGAGCTATACAGACTACCATTCAATTTACAGCCTATACAATTCATCAGTTGAGCTATACAGACTACTATTCAATTTACAGCATATACAATTCATCAGTTGAGCTATACAGACTACCATTCAATTTACAGCATGTACAATTCATCAGTTGAACTATACAGATTACTATTCAATTCATAGCCTACCTTTCTTTCATCTAATTTGTCATCTACAACAGTAAAAAAATAGGCTGGGGTAATTTCTTAGGGGTAGTACCGATTTCCGACGGTGATATAGGAAGGGCTAGGAGCTCCAGGCCCCTGGGGTTTGGCAGTTACTCGTCTGAGGAGGGGTTCTAATTCTGGCGGAACTGTGGTAGGATCGCAGACTTGTCAGCATCGGATTCACTAATATCACCTAGGCCATCTGTCGCACTTGGACAATCATCGTATATACGAAGTTTCTCAAAACTTTTTTTGTGAAATGTTAGATGGTGAACCATAACGGTTATTTTGAATATAAATTTATAAATAACTTCTTTTAATATACAAATATTTTAAATTGTAATTTGGAACACGATATTGTGATGTAATTTCTATTACATGGGTTTCCTATACTTAGTTTGGATTATAACAACATCAGAACAATATTAAAATATAGGTAATTACGAAATTATGGGGGAATTAACTATGTAGGTCCGAGCCCATTTCTTTTAGGGTTCATCCCATTTATCTTAGCGTCTTAGGCAGTTGGCGACTTGGTGTTCTACAACAATGGAAATGGTCCGTAACCCGGAATAGGGATTTGTCGGGGGTGCCATCAAGAAATATGACAAGATATGCAATAACAACATTTTATTCACACAGCTGTACAGTTAACAATTTCACACATGGGTGTAGTAGCCACTGCCGATATGGTACCCTGGTCCACCATAGCCGCCATAGGCGTGTGGGTAGCTGGAGCCGTGGTGATGGCCATGGTGGGCGTGCTGGATGCCGTAGTCAAATTTGTAGCCTTGTCCGTTGCCTAAAAGACAGAAAGGAACTGGAAACTGCTGCATTGAACTAAACTCCATGTGATATGGCTGTAGTTCTGTTAACAAGACATTTGTGATCGCCGATTTAGGAGACACCATTTCGTACGCAAATAAATAATTATTTAAATTAAGTAAAAGAAGTCAAATTGTACAGTACAACAATAAAAAGTAGACGAGTTACTGACAGTGAAAGTTGCGATATTACTTCATAATGGCTTCCTCATTCCATGAGGCCTAGTCTCCAGACAACAATGCAATTGATAGTCAAAATAATTCACACATAAATATGACGCCATTGAATTGTTCAAAATTGTAATGAATATATATATATATATATATATATATATATATATATATATATTAAGTTTATTTGTACACGCTTTAATATCTGTGGTCATATCGCGTGTATAGGATCAATAGGCCGTTTTTACTCTCCACAGATACACATCATGCATAGCGTGGCCCGTTGAAGTGGTGTGCAACTTGAAAGTAGGTCACAGTCCTGCCATCTATCCGCAATATGCGGAACCCGAAACACTCAAGTGAAGTGGGTATGCATTAGGCATACACCACTATTGTTGAGTTCCTGTTTCTATTGTGTGTTGTAGATGGCTTGTGTTCATGTAACTGATTTTAGATTTTGTTCAATATTTATAATATTGATGATTGAAACGGTGATGAATATGGTATGTAAATTTCCAACCCCACATTTGCCTTTGTCACTGAGGTAAATCATAAAAAAACCCAGTCAGATTGGTTGGCCACGGGGGGTTTGAACCCGGGATCTATCGAATGCGAGTCTCAAACGTTGTCGTTAATCTTTCAATTGCAATAATTACTTTATTTTATGTTGTTTGTAATGTGAGCCATTTCATTTGTATTATTTAAATTTGTTCATTTTTTCCTTCTTTCTGTATCTATAATACACTTTTGAGCATCCTAACACTAGCGTTGCTAATACGGGGGTAAATTCATTTAAATTAATCTATTTGATATTTCCGGTATTATTTAATACAGATAATAGTATTTTTCTACGATAACGCATAAAGTTACATTTTACCCACTGTTATTCAGTTCGTAAAGTGAGCCTTTGAAACACTAGTGCTTAAGAAAGTAAGTAATCACTGACATTCATTTTACGCACTGCCAAAGGAAATGGAATATTCAATGAGCAAAATTATTCAATAAGAAATTAATGCATTACCTCAATCTCTAGTGACGTAAATATTACACGTAACACAAATAAGTAACAAATCTGACATTAATATTTACATTTTAACTCTTATTATTCCGGAGTTGTATCTGTGGTGATCATTGCAGTAAGATGTAGCATTCAACTTTTCCTAACTCCTTTGTTGATTATGGTCGGTTCAGACGGCCATGAAATCGTGATCATGATCATGATCATACTCCACGGATATTTATTTCTTAATGGTTCTGAGTTTAGACGGCAATGACATTGTGACCTTATAACCTCTCCAACTAGAAATAGGTATATTTATTTAATGTAAATTTGTGCTATCGTAGAAAAAACATTTTATGATACAAAATCGTAAAGTTATCTTTTTGTCCCTCTCGTGTTTGTTAAACTCAGCTTCGTTTGTTTTCATGAAAAAGCATGAAGATTTTTTTATCATAAATAAGTATTAATGTATGTAATATGTATTTTTATTGTAATAAATTTATTATTATTATTATTACTATTATTATTATTATTATTGAAGCCGTGTTACATAATGTATAATTTTTGTTTGCTGTAAGTACTTCCTATCAAGTCCCGCGCCGTGGCGTCGTGGTCTAAGGCATCGTGCCTAGTACTCGCGTTACGGAATGCGCGCTGATTCGAGTTCTCATGGGGGAAGAAATTTTCTCATTAAATGTCGGCCAGTGTATGGGACCGGTGCCCACCCAGCATCGTGATGCACTTGGGGAGCAACGATAGGTAGCGAAAATCTGGTTCAGCACACAAGCTGTAACGGCTGGGGGATCATCGTGTCTACCACACGATACCTCCATTCTGGTCGGATGATCGTCCACCTCTGTTTCGGCAAGTGAACGTGAGGCCAGCACCCCGTTGGTCGGACTTGGTCCTTCAGGGCTGTAGCGCCATGGATTTTACTTCATATCAAAGGATTAATTTCCATCCAAACTGCGATCTTCAAAATCAGTAACCCAAAAAGCGTGACCTAACCTCCTTACAAAATAGTATTAATGGTTTTACTCAATTATCACGGTTTGTCATCTCTGCTATAAAATAATTCAACAATAAGGAATTGTCCACTGCAGTGAGTAACGATTAGCATGCCTCACCATGAAACTAGCGGGCCCGGATTCAAACCCTGGCTGGAACAAGTTATCTCGTTGAGGATTTTTCGGGGTTTTCCCTCAACCCATTCAGAACAAATGCTGGGTAACATTTGGCGCTGGATCCTGGACTCATTTCGCTGGGATTATGACCTTCATCTCATTCAGATGCTAGATAACCATAGCAGTTGATAAAACGTCGTAAAATAACCAATTAAGAAAAGGAAGTGGATGCTGAATGTATGATCAACGAGCGAAGACATCCGATTTTAAAAACAAGATATATTATACGAGGCACTAACTCTCTTCTTGCACTGACCTCCCGCTGTTTTGAAATGCACTCGGTATCCAGCATTTAATGAACCATTTTCTTAAACAAGCACTCCCTTTCGAGACGCTTCAAGCATTCCTGCACAGATATAAGAGGCTCTTTTTTGTAAGAGATAGACAACGTGGTACATAATTACCGTCTTTCCCCTAATGATACGTTTTTGACATTGTTATTAATCTATGCACTACCGTAGGGTGAAAACATTGTGTAGACACCAATTATACGTAAATGCAGAGGCGTAACAAGATGCAATGGGCCCGTCCGATGCATCAAATTATCAAGTTTTCGTTTTTTTAGTTATTTAGCGACGCTGTGTCAACTACCTAGTTTATTTAGCGTCGAAGGGATTGGGGGTAGCGAGATGAGGCAGAGGATTCACCATAGATTACCTAACATCTGCCTTAAGGTTGAAGGAAACCTCGGAAAAAACCAAACCAGATAATCAGCCCAAGCGTGAGTCGAACCCATGCCCCAGCGCAGCTTCAGATCAGCAGGCAAGAGCCTCAGCCGACTGAGCTACGCCGGTGGCTAAATTAACAAGTTATTTATAGCATCAGAGGGAGGGGTTTCTATGACCCAGCGCTACGACAGAGCTTTTGTGTTAACCCCCATATAGCGGCTTTCAAAATCCACATCAGCTTAACTTGGCAAAGCTTCATTTCTCAAACTAGTTTATTAAACCGTGTCGGACTGTAAAGAAAACAACTATGGCAATGTCCATATTTTTATGTGTTGTACAATATTATAGTGTTGTGAAATTTTAATTTTCCTACCAATTTTTTTCTATTGTTCTATTGAAATTATATAGCATATAGCCTATTAACCTGTTGTATCCTATAGGATACTTTATCAATTTAAGTGTGAAATAATAGTACATTATGCAACGAGCCTATAATGATAGTAATTAAGACGCAAGTATGGATATTTATGAAGCGAGCGCAAGCTAATTGTCTACATTCCTCAGCCACAGCAGGGACATAATCTATAAACTTACATAGAACATTCCAGTATGACGTTTTGGTTCCTCTATCTTAAATAGATTTTCCTTCAAAGTCTTCCATAGTATTCATGTTATAGCCTACCTAATGGTTCATACATCAGGCCATAATAACAGGGAAGAAATGTTTTCTTTGTACTGCTGCCAGAAACTAACAGCTCTGAAAGTCTGCCATCTTGTAATTTAGTAGAGTTATTTCGTTATTCACTTTATCTTCTACTCCAAAATTAAATAAAATATTGCATGACTTACAATAAAAGATTCCGGGCTTTTGTCCATTTGAATGCCTTGAACATGCCACGCTCCATTGTATTAAATAAAATTGTAAACTTCTTGCGTTTTAGAATTAGATACAGTAATAATATAGCGTAATCCATTAGTATAATTAAATAATTAAATAAATTACTCACTCGTGTTCCGACCCAAATATACATTATAATATATTTCGTTTGAAATAATAGCCGACATCTTCTCTGTAAGGAAATAGTGTTTTCCTTATAATCTTCTCCGTACTGTTCAATTTTATGACGAAACTGCAGAATTAACGTGGTAATTAAATGCTATCACAGTGTTTAATCTTACCTTAAATTACAACAAATGTTAGAAATGATTTCCATCTGTCCATAGAGAAGTTTCACGTTGCATCAATAAATTTTTGAACATAAGCACCAGTTTTTCTCGTGTAATCTTATGAAAAACATTATGGATATCATGTAATGAGCATCCTTTTAACTGATAAGGTGCTTTCGAAATCCAGTGACGAATGTTTTTGTAATATTTCGATATAATATATGTAGCCACAGTTTGTCACAAAAAAAGTAACAAAGAATTTGAGAAAATCCTATGATTATATGCAATTTTTCGTTCTGCGAAGGAATTTTACAAGGTTACATTTATCCGGATCAAATTTCTGCACATTTAAAGGAAAAAACTTAAATTCTTTCTCTAATTTATCTATAGTAATTTCAATCTATTCACAAAAAATCAGAACTAGATTGGGATTTAATTAACTATTACATGATTAAAAGAAAGTACATAAAGATTAGAAGAAATAAAGTATTCTAATACAATAAAATATTAATTTAATTACTACAATACTAAACTGTTTTGAAAATGTATTCTGATTTCATAGATATCTGACCCTACTAATCGATAGTGATCGATAATTTGTTGGTGTAAGCGTGGATTCTTTAGTTATTACTTCTATGGATAGATGGCGAAGATAATAGTCACTGTTGCCAATCGTAGATGTATACCCGTATTACAGAAATCAATTTTTCATCCCACTCTACTGATTGTAAAACAACACTGAGTTTGGCTGGGAACCGCTGATATTGTCTAAATTAGAAGAATAATATATGCTTAATCTACCATTTTCATTTCCCTTGACATTTTTTAACTGTTTCCAACAATGGTGCCACCTATTGAGAAGTAGCGGAACTCTTTCAAAATTTGTCAGTGTTTGTTATCTTTGCTTCTGACTTAACCCGTGTTTGGAAAGTTCGCTTACACGATCATAAAATCGTAGGTCGGATACCTTTGAATGTCAGTGTACTATCTCATCACTACAAATATTCCGCTAGATGGCAGTAGTTTGTTATGATGAGCTGTTACCAGTTGTGCCAACTATAGTCTATTTTTTATTTTAGGTTATTTAGCGTCTGACTATAGTCTACAATCTTCATTGAACTCTGTTGGCGATTACTAGTCAAGAGGGCTTTGTTGATTCAGTTTCATTTTTATTAAAACAGTTGCATTCCACTTAAATGATCAATATATATTAAACAATCTCTGATACGTGACTATCCATAATCTCATACAGCAGAAACTACTGGGTGTTCAGTTCAATGTGTGTCATGGCTCTCTGTATGCTGTCACGTGGCTAGCCGATGAGCCTAGAGAATTCAATCTTCCTACACTTCCGCAGAGGCGTATTACCTATGAGCTAGAGAAGTTGCCTAGCAAGTACGGCGTTCATTCTGAAGAGTACGTACATATACGTACGGTAACGCCGGTAGTGGCAGGAATGTGAACTGTTTGGAAGCACGTACTGTAGGGATATGGGGAGAGGGTTAAGACGATTACTTACGTATTTGTTGACATTAACTTCGACGGTCAACATGGACACGGAGCATTTGATTTGAGTTGTGGAATGTTACCGTACGCAACCGATGATAACAAATACCCTGCGTACGACTTGCCGGCGCAAAACACAGTTCGAAAGAGGTTATGGTAGCACACGGACCGTACAGACCGCCATCTGTTGCTACGACGTTCAAGTTATACCGTACACGTTCTCAAGTTCAGATTGAACGCCTTGAATAATAGGCAACTTCTCTGACATATAAGCTGAAACTCGCTTCAAATCGGTGACTCAACAACAGTGACGTCATGGCACACTTTGAAATGAACGCCCAGTATAACATAAGCTAAATAAAATATAAACAAAATAAATTATAGAAAAGTTTTAATTAATTATGAAATAAACATAAATCATTTTAAAAGGGTACAATTATTGAAAGTATAATGCTGATAAACAACAACCAAATGCTAGGGAGGTGATAAAAATTGTAGGATAAGCAGCCATGGTTGGTTGAAACACGTCGTTCCTTACAGTTTCATTGGTCAAAAGTAGTATGACGTAGTAAAAGTGTAATAATTACCATAATACACTGCTCTCTTGAATTGACTGACCATATCGGGAATTAAATCAATGGTTTTCCCAAAACATGCTATGAAATGTTTCATATAAAACAATTTTTATCTCGGAAAGGAAGCGAAAACGAGAAAAATTGTATTGAACTTTTCCGTTTGAAATATCTCAAAGAATAACCCTTGAAATTAATGTCCTTACTTACGGCTCATCCTGTATATGTGGACTTTCTTTGTGTACATAGGAATAGACCCGTTGACTTTATCATTTTATTTGATATGACAGACATTTTCCATGGCATCCATTACAAAGCTTTTATGTGAAGTAAAGTAATGTAAAAGATACGAAAGAGTTGTGCATATCCAAGAAAATGTTTTCTAATATTCTGAACTTTAGGATAGTGCTTGAGACTGTAGGTATTTTCGTAGGCATTTATTTCGGTATTGTTTCCATGGCTACAACGATTAGTAATTCTTCTCCCGAGATTAAAATTAGCATTGTATTGTAATTAATGGAAAGTCGAAATATCATTTTGACTATTACACTTTTACTACGTCACACTACTTTTGATCAATAAAACGGTACGAAAGGACGTCTTTCAACTAATCATGGCTGCTTATCGCACAATTTTATCGCGTCCATTGCATTTGTTTAATGTTATCGCGTCCCTAGCATTTGCTTAATTTTATCGCGTCCCTAGCATTTGTTTCTTTGTTTGCCAACATTTGAAACTGCACTGGTCTGGATGTCAAAAAAAAAAAAACAGAAAATTACAAACCAATCCAGTCGATGCACAGCACTTTCAAATATGACTCGCATTGGCATTCAAGAACAAGAAGAATAACAATATATGAAGAGCACCATTCGAAAATCCTGAATAAGTTGAGGGATACACCATGTACATCAACGAGTTCACTTCTTTTACGCACATGTCCAATATAACATCAACTGAACCACCAACCACTAAAACATTCAAATTTGAAAATTGTACTTTCAATAATTGTTTTTTTTTATTGTTCATGTTTATTTTTTTATTTCATCATCGTTAATTAAAAAGTTTCTTGTTTATTTCATCATCCCTAATTAAAACTTTTCTAACACTTATTTATATCATTTAGGTTATGTTTGTTATAGCTTCTGCTATATGATATTATGAATAGTCACGTATCAGAGATTGTTTAATACTAAGATTTATTGAAAATCATCTGTCAAGTGACGTTGATTACTAGGATCCGGGTAATTGAAGTGGAATGCAACTGTTTTAATAAAAATGAAACTGAATCATCAAAGCCTTCTTGACTAGTAACCGTCCACAGAGTTCAATGTAGATTCCATAGTTGGCACAACTGATGACAAGAAAACAGCTAAACAACACACTACTGCCATCTAGCGAAATATTTTAGAGATGGTACAATAATACATTTGAAGACAGTTGTATTTTCGTAAGTCAATATTTTATTGTAGGCCTATTGGAGTACTTTATTTCTTATAATCTTTATATACTTTCTTCTAATCGTGTAATAGTCAATTAAATCCCACTCGAGTTTTGATTTTCTCTAGATAAATCGAAACCTCTAGTGAGATTACTGTTGATAAAAAAATCTTTCTTACTGAAGTCAATTCAAGAATAGTCTCAACTCCCGCAAGTGTGGCTACAATTTCATGAATTACCCTATATACAACAGAAACTAACAGACAAGTTCCGAAGTGACACTGAACTCCACGTCACCAGTCAACTCAGTTGACGTGTGAACAAAATAGCGGTGGGATAGCTTGTCTGTCATGACTCTGAATGGAGCCTGTACAAACTCACTGTATCACAATGTTGACAAAACTTAGACGAGGAAGATAAGTTAAACAAGTAGCGCTTGAAGTAGCAGACCTTGAGTCAAACACTTCTGAAATCTATAAAATGCGTTAAAATAAGCTTTACCAGCACTTAAAAGTATAAATAACACATTTTCAGTACAACAGAATGGAGTTTAATGCCACGATGCCTGCTTTCAATATTGCTTCATATCGGTTGCTACGGCAACGTTCGCTTCAAGTCTAACAAATGAAAGCTATTCCAGTTATTACTGTCTTTTTTTTTAGATTCGGTTGATATAATATAATCGGAATTATAGAGGTTATTGTTTTTTGTACATTTAATAATATTTTGTTATAGCACCGTATTTTTAAGGCGTATAAAGACAATAAAGTAGTTATAACTTCATATAAAATCCACAAAGTTATATTGTGACTCCGGAATTACACAATCATGATTTTGAACATATTATTATTTTCACGTAAGACAGCATCCTATCTCATATTCATTAACCAGGAAAAACTTTCTTTTAATAATCACATCATAAACTGGTATTTTCCTAACACCTCTCCTCCAAGATCAACATATATAAACTCTGCTGAGGAAATCAACTAATTCCATACGATTTTATTTCGAATAATGTACATGAGAAGAGAAGCCATCAATGCGCACCTTTATTCAGAAAACAGACGTACGTTGAAATTGCTTCTTTGAAAAATCCTAGCTTGATCGGGTCCCGAACACCGAACCATTTGCAAGACAGTCAAAGTCTAGACCACGTATTCATCGCAGGTAACTACACTAGAGAATGCAAGAATGGAGACAAGGCAGAATATCTACGAAAATGAAGCCATACTTTTATTATTTATTCTTGCCGAATTGTTATTTGAATAACTAGGTCCATTTGCCTATCATCTTTATTTTTTCACTTTGCTCTAGAATATGCCACTAGGAAAGTTCAGGATAACAGACAGGGTTTGGAATTAAACGGGTTACATCAGCTTCTTGTCTATGCGGATGACATGAATATCTTAGGAGAAAGTCCACAAACGATTAGGGAAAACACGGAAATTTTACTTGAAGCAAGTAAAGCGATAGATTTGGAAATAAATCCCGAAAAAACAAAGTATATGATTATGTCTCGTGACCAGAATAGTGTACGAAATGGAAACATAAAAATTCGATATTTATCCTTTGCATAGTTGGAAAAATTCAAATATCTTGGAGCAACAGTAACAAATATAAATGACACTCGGGAGGAAATTAAACGCAGAATAAATATGGGAAATGCCTGTTATTATTCGGTTGAGAAGCTTTCGTCATCTAGTCTGCTTTCACAGAATCTGAATGTTAGAATTTATAACACAGTTATATTACCGGTTGTTCTTTATGGTTGTGAAACTTGGACTCTCACTTTGAGAGAGGAACAGAGATTAAGAGTTTTTGAGAATAAGGTTCTTAGAAAAATATTTGGGACTAAGAGGGATGAAGTTACAGGAGAATGGAAGAAGTTACACAACGCAGAACTGCACGCATTGTATTCTTCACCTGACATAATTACGAACATTAAATCCAGACGTTTGAGATGGGCAGGACATGTAGCACGTATGGGCGAATCCAGAAATGGATATAGAGTGTTAGTTGGGAGACCAGAGGGAAAAAGACCTTTCGGGAGGGCGAGACGTAGATGGGAGGATAATATTAAAATGGATTTGAGAGAGGTGGGATATAATGATAGAGACTGGATTAATCTTGCTCAGGATAGGGACCAATGGCGGGCTTATGTGAGGGCGGAAATGAACGTTCGGGTTCCTTAAAAGCCATTTGTAAGTAAGTAAACGTGTATACCCATAAGCCGAAATCCAATTGTTTTATTTCATATACATTATTAATTGTAAATGTGCCTTCCTGTCAATCTTGGTCATGTGGCGTTTAAAGAATATACATGAACTGTATACGGTTGCTAGGATACGAAATCAAGCTATCAATTTCATTTTATTTTCATTATTAGTTACAATTAAACCTCAGTCAGTCTTGTTATGTGGCGTTAACACGATCTATGTTAACTCTATATGGTTGCTAAGATACGAAATCGTGATAATAATACTAAAACTGACATAAGAAAATCGCTGTTAAGTTCATTTTATATGCATTAACTACTGTACATTATTGAATCTCAGAGTCAGTCTTGTTATTTGGCGTTAACACAATCTATGTTAACTCTATGTGGTTGCTAAGATACGAAATCGTGATAGTAATACTAAAACTGACATAAGAAAATCGCTGTTAAGTTCATTTTATATGCATTATTAACTACATTATTGAATCTCAGAGCCAGTCTTATTATGTGGCGTTAACACAATCTACGAGTATGTTAATTATATCCGGTTGCTAGGATACGCGGTTATATTCCTGATATGTATCGTGCTTGTTATTCAATAAGACTTAAGACTTACTGAGCTGTACACTGGACTGTCCCTGCGCAGCTGTGATATGTGCCAGGGCAAGGAGGGCCAGAGCGGCAAGCAGGAAGATCTGCAAAAGAAGACATATTCAAGCATGGCAGGCGTTTCGTTTCATTGTGGTTGCAAGCTGCGCCTCGAGGTAGATGACAAAAAGTGCGTGTCCAAACCACCGTGGAAATGCTGTGCTCGTTGTTGGTCAGCAGGAACTGTACTGCAAGGCCATCCGTCCGTTACTGAGTCAGCTGGCAGATTCTCAGACCAAAGGTCGGGGTTCACATGCCACCAATTTTGTTCCGAGTATCTATTGCGTTTCTTCTCACTATTCCATGATTTCATCATTACCGAATTATCGATTTTAAATAGTGAGGATTGCTGCATATTGCAGATTTTCTGAGACTTGTGAAAACTTTGTCTACAAATCGGATGTGGTGCTGCTAGTAAATGAATCTGTAAATAGTTATTTTTTATTATACAGTTTTCAGTGTTTACTTTTTCATTCAGCTTAAATCTTTGTCTACTGAATACAGTAAGTAAAGAATCATTAGACTTGAATAAAGCAGCATTTTATACAATTCTAGCAAGAGTATTTTTAATTTTTGCATATTTTTCTAAGGGGGTAGGTAGTAAGTACAACATTGAACCAGAAAATTTGACCTTTTGAAATATTTTTTCTCAGTGTACATAGCCGATACATAGTTGTAAATTAATACACAGAAAACCCCATATTTCTTAAATATGTTAAAATAGCTTCCAATTTCCTAACATGAATTTAAAATCATAAATTAAATGACTCAAAATGGCTGCTACTCGCTTTGTCAGCACCCAAATTTTCGCTCTTAACTCAATCAACTTTCAAAGTTTGCATGTTCTGTCATTTTCATTTACAAGCCAAAACATAGTTGTATAAGAATGACTACAACCACATTTCTAGGTAAATAATTAATATTTTAAATTTGCTTTATATTTACATATGTAAAAAGTTTTGAAAGTCATTTAGTTCAAAATTATTTTTTTAGGCAAAATATCTAACAGTGGTTATATTTGTAGTTAATGAGGTATGTAAATATGCACAAAAATTGCATAAAATTCTGTTGAGTAGTTTCAGAATTATCACTGATGTGGATTTTTGAAATGTAAGTAGTCCGCGAGAAAAAGAGTGTTAATATGCAATGTAGTATCATATGCAGCTTTTTGCATTGACATTCATAACTTGAATGCAGATATTGAAGTAATTATTTGAGAGAAAATAATTTTAATAGTTGGTGCATATTTTGAAAACTACTTTGAAAAATATTTTTTTTATTTTTATTTTTTTTATGTGTTAAGCAGTATCTACCCCCTTAAATCGGTTATTTAACGACACTGTGATAACTAATAAGTTATTTAGTGTAGATAAAATTGATAATAGCGAGATGGTATTTGGCGAGATGAATTCGCCATGAACTACTTACATTTGTCTCGCAGTTATACAAAACCTCGGAGAAAACCCAACGAGGCAATCAGCTCAAGCTGCGAATCGAACCCACACCCGAGCTTAACCCTGTTTCATATTACAGCAAAATATTTATTTAGCAAATTTCTCGTTTGAGTTAACTCAATATGATGTATGAAAACAAATCATGCAATAAATAAAGAGTCTATATATTCTATAGAAAAACAACAGACAGACAGACGGACGGCAAGGCAGCTGTTTTAAATCATAAATACTGAAAGCACAGATTTCCATAAAATTCTGAAAATCGATCATTTGCAGCAACACAATCTCTCTACTTAACTTAATTAAACATTATTATACAAAGGTATTCAATTTAATTTCTTTCTGTACCTGAACTTTGGTAGCCATGGTAACTGTCGAGTGTCTGCAGTCAACTGATAACATAGCATTGAGTTGTGTCACTTTTATACACGCTAAGACAGTTTTCTATCACGTACGGTCCGGACCCGTGTTGAAATTCATAAACTAGGCCTAGTATACGTTCCTAAGCGACAGTTTTTTTGGTAATGAGAGAGTGTGACAAGAAACTAGCGGACTAATATTCCGCCGTTTTTAACACAATCATATGGCGGACCTCGCATTCCACCTTGAGTGTCGCAACACTGGAAGTTTCACCGAGTGTGTGGAATGTTTTAGCAGCTCTATTAATGTTAAATAGTGCTCAATTGCACAGGCGACCTTATCGAATTTCGAGAGTAAGGTATTACACGATTCTGCTTGGTGTTCGTAAGGAAGAGGAAGTCACTGGAATAGTCAGTAGCGGCTTGTGTGTATGGATAAGTTCTCGTTAACTTTGATTTTATTAACATATCTTTATATCTGTTTATCTAATTCTCTTTGTGTCTTTTTATATGTCTATCCGTATACTTATCTACCAACCAAACTATAAACCAACCAAAAAAAACCATCCACCCAAGCTTCTATCCACTAACTAACCCGCCCACCAATCCACCCACCAAACACCAAATATAAATGTCAATCAGTCAATCAATCAATCAGTCAATCAATCCGATTTCCTTGTATATCTGAGTCTTCTTATACAGAATTAACAGTAGTAATAGGCAATAATTCATTTCATGGAGGTTATTCATTGAGATATTTCAAACAAAAAAGTTACAGTTTTGCTTGTTTTTGTTTACTTTTCGAGATAAAAATTGTTTTATATGAAACATTTCAGAACGTGTTTTGGGAGAGCCATTGATTTAATTCCTAATATGCTCAGTCAATTTAAGAGAGAAGTGTATTATGATAATAATACACTAAAATAATTTTAGTTTTGTCATTTAAATGTGCAGAAATTTGGTCCAAACCAATGAAACATCGTTCTGCAAAGGAATTTTACAATGTTCCATTTTTTTCGGATGAAATTTCTGCACATTTACTTGAAGGACAAAACTAAATTTTATTCTATTATTATTATCATTATCATCATCATCATCATCATCATCACATCATCATCATCATCATCATCATCATCATCATCATCATCATTATTATTATTATTATTATTATTATACACTGCTTTTAAATTGACTAAGCGTATCAGGAATTAAATCAATGGCTTTCCCAAAACACGCTATGAAATGTTTCATATAAAATAATTTTTATATCGAAAACGAAGCAAAAACGAGCAAAATTGTGTTAAACTTTGTTTGAAATATCTCAAAGAATACCCCTTGAAATTAATGACATTGCTTACGGTTCACTTTGTAAATCGCCGCCAAAATGAAAGGCTGATTAAACCTATGTAAATTTTTAAAATAAATTAGTACATGATCAAATCTTTCTTCCAATTCAATACTTACAAGAAAACTTTTCAAACGTTTTTTAATATTGAAAACGATAAGTCAAAGACTATTTCAAATTGTTAAGGTCATGATATATTTTAAAACACGTGCTTAAAGTTTATTGTGAAGAATGTAGGCCTACCTATTATATATTACAATAAGCCCATAAATATGCAAATAATTTGGAGAATAATAACTATGCAATACGAACAATATTTCTATTATTTAAGCATACGGTACCATAAAACGAAGAATATTACAACAAATTTTATTTTTTTTTAACAAAATTTCCTATTAATACACTGAATTCTTAATTCAAAAATACATGTATTGGTAGTTACTCAAAATCTCTGCCTTGAAATTTTCTCATACGCAATATTTTTCGTTTTATTGTGGCATTCAACATAAAAACCACGGCGTACGGGCATTGGTTGAATTCAAATAATAAAACCCATCGCTGTTGAGTTGCGGTTAGCATGCGTGACCGTGGAACGAATGGGACCGGTTTTCCCGGATTGAAATCCGGGCTGGAAAAAGTTACCTGGTTGAGCTTTCTCATTAAGAGAAAATGCTGGGTAACTTTCGGCGCTGGACCCTGGACTCATTTCGCTGGCATTATCACCTTCATCTCACTCAGACGCTAGATAAACATAGCAGTTGATAAAGAATAGTAAAATATACATTTGAAAATAACATAATTCAATTAAGTCACAATGCTTTTCTTTTTTGGCCAGAACGCCTCGTTTCTTGGAGTCATACAATTTTCGAAACCCATTGGTTAATACTTTCAAAGAATTGTCAAGCTTTTGATCGATTGCTGTATGTTCCTATTTACTTTCAAGGCAATCAAAGACTTTTGCGATATTGTACGTGATTTAACAATAAAACTTGTAAAGTACTGACAAGCCTTAAAAAGACTTTTGAAGCGTTAAATTTTACGAAAATTTGATGATCGTGTACAGGCAGCTTTAAAACTAACAGTTCATTTGTTTTTTGTAGTCAGGACGACGCAAACGCTATACGAACATTTTTTTCCCGTAGACCCTACATATCCTGAATTGTCTGACACAATATTTACATAGCTTATACTTCTTTGCAAAACACAGTTGCTTTGTTTACAAAATTACCTCTCATATAATCTCTGTTTTGTTTGTCTACTATGATAATCTTCGTAGAAGTATTTAATCATGATATATATTAACTTATATAAAACAGGAACATTTAAGGAAGTTCTCAACGGTTTTGTAACTAATTTTATTAAGCCTAACATATGAGCACACGGCCGATGGAAACATGTTGGAATTTCTTGCACTCCACATACACAGCTCACTCGTATGATAATACAAATGCGGCAAATGCGTTGTTGAAGAATTGAGGAAAAAATTAAAAAAAAAAAAAGTCACGTATTTGCTATTTCCGAGATTCAGTAATGTGCTTACCTTTTTAGGCTCTCTTCATTCAATTTAATTCAAATAAATAAATTAATAGCGTCTTCTTAACTCGTATATTAAAGGAAAATGCGTGTCTGACGCCTACACAATTTACTTGCGTGATTCAGGCTCTGGATATTGTGGATAGATGGCAGGACAATGATTTTTTTTCGCTGTTCTTCAGTTGGTTCCCAAACAAAATATCAACAACGTGAGTAGGTTTCCCATGTTCAAATATCAACAACGCGAGTAGGTTTCCCATGTTCAAACATCAACAACGCGAGTAGGTTTCGCATGTTCAAACATCAACAACGCGAGTAGGTTTCCCATGTTCAAACATCAACAACGTGAGTAGGTTTCCCATGTTCAAACATCAACAACGTGAGTAGGTTTCCCATGTTCAAACATCAACAACGCGAGTAGGTTTCCCATGTTCAAATATCAACAACGCGAGTAGGTTTCCCATGTTCAAACATCAACAACGTGAGTAGGTTTCCCATGTTCAAACATCAACAACGTGAGTAGGTTTCCCATGTTCAAACATCAACAACGCGAGTAGGTTTCCCATGTTCAAACATCAACAACGTGAGTAGGTTTCCCATGTTCAAACATCATCAACGCGAGTAGGTTTCCCATGTTCAAATATCAACAACGCGAGTAGGTTTCCCATGTTCAAACATCAACAACGTGAGTAGGTTTCCCATGTTCAAACATCAACAACGCGAGTAGGTTTCCCATGTTCAAATATCAACAACGCGAGTAGGTTTCCCATGTTCAAACATCAACAACGTGAGTAGGTTTCCCATGTTCAAACATCAACAACGTGAGTAGGTTTCCCATGTTCAAACAACAACGCGAGTAGGTTTCCCATGTTCAAACATCAACAACGTGAGTAGGTTTCCCATGTTCAAACATCAACAACGTGAGTAGGTTTCCCATGTTCAAACATCAACAACGCGAGTAGGTTTCCCATGTTCAAACATCAACAACGTGAGTAGGTTTCCCATGTTCAAACATCAACAACGCGAGTAGGTTTCCCATGTTCAAATATCAACAACGCGAGTAGGTTTCCCATGTTCAAACATCAACAACGTGAGTAGGTTTCCCATGTTCAAACATCAACAACGCGAGTAAGTTTCCCATGTTCAAATATCAACAACGTGAGTAGGTTTCCCATGTTCAAACATCAACAACGCGAGTAGGATTCCCATGTTCAAACACAACAACGCGAGTAGATTTTCCATGTTCAAATATCAACAACGTGAGTAGGTTCCCGAAGTTCAAATATCAACAACGTGAGTAGGTTTCCCATGTTCAAATATCAACAACGTGAGTAGGTTTCCCATGTTCAAACATCAACAACGGGAGTAGGTTTCCCATGTTCAAATATCAACAACGTGAGTAGGTTTCCCATGTTCAAACATCAACAACGCGAGTAGGTTTCCCATGTTCAAACATCAGCAACGTGAGTAGGTTCCCTAAGTTCAAATATCAACAACGTGAGTAGGTTTCCCATGTTCAAATATCAACAACGTGAGTAGGTTTCCCATGTTCAAACATCAACAACAGGAGTAGGTTTCCCATGTTCAAATATCAACAACGTGAGTAGGTTTCCCATGTTCAAACATCAACAACGCGAGTAGGTTTCCCATGTTCAAACATCAGAAACGTGAGTAGGTTCCCTAAGTTCAAATATCAACAACGTGAGTAGGATTCCCTTGTTCAAACATCAACAACGCGAGTAGGTTTCCCATGTTCAAACATCAACAACGCGAGAAGGTTTCCCATGTTCAAACATCAACAACGTGAGTAGGTTTCCCATATTCAAATATCAACAACGTGAGTAGGTTTCCCATGTTCAAACATCAACAACGCGAGTAGGTTTCCCATGTTCAAACATCAACAACGCGAGTAGGTTTCCCATGTTCAAACATCAACAACGCGAGTAGGTTTCCCATGTTCAAACATCAGCAACGCGGATAGGTTCCCTAAGTTCAAATATCAACAACGTGAGTAGGTTTCCCATGTTCAAATATCAACAACGTGAGTAGGTTTCCCATGTTCAAATATCAACAACGCGAGTAGGTTTCCCATGTTCAAACATCAACAACGCGAGTAGGTTCCACATGTTGAAATATCCACAACGCGAGTAGGTTTCCCATGTTAAAATATCAACAACGTGAGTAGGTTCCACATGTTCAAATATCAACAACGTAAGTAGGTTTCCCATGTCCAAACATCAACAACGCGAGTAGGTTTCCCATGTTCAAACATCAACAACGCGAGTAGGTTTCCCATGTTCAAACATCAACAACGCGAGTAGGTTCCCACGTTCAAACAACAACGTGAGTAGGTTTCCCATGTTCAAATATTAACAACGTGAGTAGGTTCCCTAAGTTCAAATATCAACAACGTGAGTAGGTTTCCCATGTTCAAATATCAACAACGCGAGTAGGTTTCCCATGTTCAAATATCAACAACGCGAGTAGGTTCCACATGTTCAAACATCCACAACGCGAGTAGGTTTCCCATGTTGAAATATCAACAACGTGAGTAGGTTCCACATGTTCAAATATCAACAACGTGAGTAGATTTCCCATGTTCAAACATCAACAACGCGAGTAGGTTTCCCATGTTCAAACATCAAAACGCGAGTAGGTTCCACATGTTCAAATATCAACAACGTGAGTAGGTTCCACATGTTCAAATATCAACAACGTGAGTAGGTTCCACATGTTCGAACATCAACAACGCGAGTAAGTTCCACATGTTCAAATATCAACAACGTGAGTAGATTTCCCATGTTCAAACATCAACAACGCGAGTAGGTTTCCCATGTTCAAACATCAAAACGCGAGTAGGTTCCACATGTTCAAATATCAACAACGCGAGTAAGTTCCACATGTTCAAATATCAACAACGTGAGTAGATTTCCCATGTTCAAACATCAACAACGCGAGTAGGTTTCCCATGTTCAAACATCAAAACGCGAGTAGGTTCCACATGTTCAAATATCAACAACGTGAGTAGGTTCCACATGTTCAAATATCAACAACGTGAGTAGGTTCCACATGTTCGAACATCAACAACGCGAGTAAGTTCCACATGTACAAATATCAACAACGCGAGTAGGTTCCACATGTTCAAATAACAACGCCAGTAGGTTCCACATGTTCAAACAACAACGCGAGTAGGTTCCACAAGTTCAAATAACAACGCCAGTAGGTTCCACATGTTCAAACAATAACGCGAGTAGGTTCCACAAGTTCAAACATCAACAACGCGAGTAGGTTCCACATGTTCAAATAACAACGCGAGTAGGTTCCACAAGTTTAAACAACAACGCGAGTAGGTTCCACAAGTTCAAACATCAACAACGCGGTAGGCTCCACATGTTCATATAACAACGCCAGTAGATTCCACAAGTTCAAACATCAACAACGCGAGTAGGTTCACATGTTCAAATAACAACGCCAGTAGATTCCACAAATTCAAACATCAACAACGCGAGTAGGTTCCACATGTTCAAATAACAACGCCAGTAGGTTCCACATGTTCAAACAACACAGGGAGTAGGTTCACATGTTCAAATAACAACGCCAGTAGGTTCCACATGTTCAAACAACAACGCGAGTAGTTCCACAAGTTCAAATAACAAAGCCAGTAGGTTCCACATGTTCAAACAACACCGGGAGTAGGTTCCACATGTTCAAATAACAACGCCAGTAGGTTCCACATGTTCAAACAACAACGCGAGTAGGTTCCACAAGTTCAAATAACAACGCCAGTAGGTTCCACATGTTCAAACAACACCGGGAGTAGGTTCCACATGTTCAAATAACAACGCCAGTAGGTTCCACATGTTCAAACAACAACGCGAGTAGGTTCCACAAGTTCAAATAAGAACGCCAGTAGGTTCCACATGTTGAAACAACAACGCGAGTAGGTTCCACAAGTTCAAACATCAACAACGCGAGTAGGTTCCACATGTTCAAATAACAACGCGAGTAGGTTCCACAAGTTTAAACAACAACGCGAGTAGGTTCCACAAGTTCAAACATCTGCAACGCGGTAGGTTCCACATGTTCATATAACAACGGCAGTAGATTCCACAAGTTCAAACATCAACAACGCGAGTAGGTTCACATGTTCAAATAACAACGCCAGTAGATTCCACAAATTCAAACATCAACAACGCGAGTAGGTTCCACATGTTCAAATAACAACGCCAGTGGGTTCCACATGTTCAAATAACTACGCCAGTAGGTTCCACATGTTCAAACAACAACGCGAGTAGTTCCACATGTTCAAATAACAAAGCCAGTAGGTTCCACATGTTCAAACAACAACGCGAGTAGGTTCCACAAGTTCAAATAACAACGCCAGTAGGTTCCACATGTTCAAACAACAACGCGAGTAGGTTCCCTATGTTCAAATAACAACGCGAGTAGGTTCCACATCTTCAAACAACAACGCGAGTAGGTTCCACAAGTTCAAATAACAACGCCAGTAGGTTCCACATGTTCAAACAACACCGGGAGTAGGTTCCACATGTTCAAATAACAACGCCAGTAGGTTCCACATGTTCAAAAAACAACGCGAGTAGGTTCCACAAGTTCAAATAACAACGCCAGTAGGTTCCACATGTTCAAACAACAACGTGAGTAGGTTCCACATATTCAAATATTAACAACGTGAGTAGGTTCCATAAGTTCAAACATCAACAACGCGAGTAGGTTCACATGTTCAAATAACAACGCCAGTAGGTTCCACATGTTCAAACAACAACGCGAATAGGTTCACATGTTCAAATAACGCCAGTAGGTTCCACATGTTCAAACAACAACGCGAGTAGGTTCACATGTTCAAATAACAACGCTAGTAGATTCCACAAGTTCAAACATCAACATCGCGAGTAGATTCCACAAGTTCAAGCATCACCAACGCGAGTAGGTTCCACAAGTACAAACATCAACAACACGAGTAGGTTCCTCATGTTCAAATAACAACAACGCGAGTAGGTTTCACCTGTTCTAACATCAACAACGCGATATTACTACATTGGATTACTGTGCTTGGAGTTGGCTTACGGGCGAAGTCTACAAGCAGAAAGTGGAACCTCTTGCTTGCATTTTACATGCTGGTGCTCAAGTAAAGGAATGTCCGAATCAGCTCAGATCAGCAACACAGCAGCTGTCTACAAGAGCTGCAAAGTGCACTGAAGTTGACGGTGGACTTTTTGAACATGTTCTGTAAATAAAAGTACAGAATTAAACAGAACATAAGGTGACAATGTTTTAATTTACTATCATCTGCACTTTTCATGTTCCTCAATGTTTGCATTAGCTTTCTGCGAAACCGTTAAGAATGTGACATTATGTTAATATAAACTACTTTGTTCAGAACCAGCAATATTATCATCCCTCAAATCATGTACCTTTTCTCCTGACTCACCCTGTATTTTGAAATATTCCCTTCGCTTTTATTTTTCAGAGAATTTATTATCTGAAATGAAAATCCTTAGTTAAACTGCTTGGGTGTGAAATTATAGTTAATGGAAAGGTCATTATTTGATCGAATATTTTTGTTTTAGTTTTTTATTTTCCGACGCTTTATCAACAGCTTTGGTTATTTAGCGTCTGAATGAGATGAAGGTGATAATGCAGGTGAAATGAGTCCGGGGTACAACACCGAAAGTTACCCAGCATTTGCTCATATTGGGTTGAGGGAAAACCCGGAAAAAAACCTCAACCAGATAATTTTCCCCTACCGGGAATCGAACCCGGGCCATATTTGATCGATTATATCAACTTTGGCAGCGGTACACTCCTGAAAGATGTGTTTGGCTACCCCTAAAATGTAGTCGTTCTCTATACAGCACATGCTCAGTTTACTACCACCCCCGTCCCGTGGGATCATGCAAGCTCGTGTGAAGTATTTCATCAGGGGAGCATGCAGCCCTTTATATACATTTAATATATGAGAGAAGCGGAGTTCCATCCGAAATGCGATAGGAGCAGAGATAGGACCGCGGGGCATTTGTTTTTGTATTTATTGAATTATCAATCGATACGATAAGCGATAGTCATATTAACAAACGCAGATATTTACATAATGCGAACGGGGTGGTCCCAGCCTGTCCGAAAACTGCAACGTGGCGTTTGATTTAAAAGTCTGACAAGAGCATGCTGTGATGAAGAGTAGGCCGACATTTAAAATCACAGTTAGTTCCCCACTAAACTGACAGGTGTCTCTCAAAGCTGACTCGGTACCTGCTTTTAATTGATAAATTAACGGCACTCTCAAAATGTTAAATTTATGTAATGTAATAAGAAATAACAAAGATAGAACTGGCATCAGTGGCGTTGCAACAAATGGTAGTTAAGATTTTCAATCTACTTTCTACTTGTATTAGCTGCAATTCTAGCATACCTACTTACAAAAATGACTTTCAGAGGTTCATTGCAGATCTCACATAAGCCCGCCATCGGTCCCTATCCTGTGCAAGATTAATCCAGTCTCTATCATCATATCCCACCTCCCTCAAATTAATTTTAATATTATCCTCCCATCTACGTCTCTGCCTCCCCAAAGGTCTTTATCCCTCCGGTCTTCCAACTAACACTCTATATGCATTTCTGGATTCACCTATATGTGCTATATACCCTATCTCAAACCTCTGAATTTATTGCCCCGAACTATGTCAGGTGAAGAATACAATGCGTGCAGTTCTGCGTTGTGTAACTTTCTCCATTCTCCTATAACGTCATCCCCCTTAGCATCATATATTTTCCTAAGAACCTTATTCTCAATCACCCTTAATCTCTGTTCCTCTGTCAAAGTGAGAGTCCAAGTTTTACAACGATAAAAAAACCGGTAATATAACTTTTATAAATTATAATTTTCAGATCTTTTAACAGCAACTAGATAACAAATGGTTCTCATTATAATAGAATGCAAAAACTATTAAATACATTAAGCAGTATTGTGCAATATTAAATATTAAAACATGAAATTAAGTTAAATGAATTCACTTCCGTAAGGGCAACGCTCTTGAAATAAAAATTGAAATAAAATTTAGTATTTCTTTTCATTTGTCTTTGTATACATCGCATTGAAATTTAACACGGCAACTCATTCGTTAACCACTTCATAAGCGCTTCCTCATTCCACGAAGCCTAGTCTCCAGACAACAACGCAACTGATAGTCGAAATGATTCACACATCAATGACGCTAGTGAGTTGTTTCAAATTATTGTAATCAATAACAGTTCTTAGAGCAGTAGTTCCCAACCTTTGACTGACGACACATTTTAATGAACGCCCACGATATCGCATTATTATTATTATTATTATTATTATTATTATTATTATAACCATTACTTTTCTTCTGGAGAAAAGATTATGGCACTCCGTGTAGAAAATTTTATAGTGGACAGGAAGATGATTACTTTTCACTGAAGGGCATTTAGTCGTTTTTAATCTCCTTTTCGTCCAATTAAGACTTTCAAGGTCTAAGCGGAATTCAAAGGAAAATTATATTAAAAACAAAGCCTAGTTATTCACACATATTTCGGTTCCATGATAAAAAAAAATGCAACAAAAAGGTGCCGGAACGCCGTTCCATAGCGTACCGTCAAAAAAAAAGCATTGATAACTTCTGTGTATGTACTGACGGACATCCAGTGTTGTAGATACGCTGATGTTAACACGCAATCGAAAATTCTAAAAGAACAAGCAACAACTTGAGTGGCATTATAAAAAAAAACAAAGGTATGTGTCAAAAATCCCAACCTATCTATGCTGGATGTCCGATAAAAGATTTTTATTTAAATTAATGTGAAGTCTGCGCTTGGTGGGTTGCACATAGTTTCTCTATACGTGGCCTTTTGGTTGAAAAAACTGAACTGAGCATTGTTGCAGGTGTTCACGTTTCATTGGTAAAGTCTGTCTCAAAATAAAATTTACCATATCAAAGACTTCGTTGCAAATAAAAAAATTGCGCTGTAAAGAGACATTTTGGATGGCATAAAATTTATTTCTCAATTCCAAAATTTCGTGACACATTCCAGGGAGCTGTGCGACACATCAGTGTTAAATTAATCATTTCTGTCCTTATAGTCCCCGCATTTATTATTTATAATGAATTCATTGTGTCACATTTATTTTGTTTTCCTTTCGTTTTACCACGGCTGGCTGAATTCCAAAGTACACCTTTCCACAAGGAAAATGGTTACTCTCTTGTGGCGTAAATTTCTCTGTCGTGTTCGGGTTAGCTCACAATGCACTCGAGAAAATATTCAGTATCGAGGTCCGAGGATGAAGTCAAGTCGTAACGACGACGTATTTATATATCACCTTAACCTCTCCCTTTTAGGTTCATTTATACGACCCATGCCACCCGGGCCTGTGTATCACGAAACGACATATTCCCTACGAAGTCTTTATGGCTTAGCGACAGGGCTCTTTCTTCTCGTTACAGAGACCGGGCTTCGAATCCATGTAAAACGTACGAGTGTAAATACATCGCACAGGATTCCCGAGCTATTCCGAGGTTGGATTAGTCTGAACATCGATCAATTTCTGTGTTAAAGAGTGTACAGTAGTTGCAAAAAAACCGGACCGACCCTTGTAGCTGATACAAAAGAATCCTGTGCTGTGTATTGTGTCAAACTGTGGGAATTTCAATATGAAGAGTTCACGGGAAAAATTATGAATGTCACATTTCTATTAAGGATTACACAATGATCTAATTGAGTCTATAACTGCAAGATGTAGTGCTGTTTCTATAGAAAATAAAGGAAAGGATTACTGTATTCGTGGTGATAATTCTCCTTTTTACCACTTTTCATAAGAACAACATTAAATTTCGCAGTGATCCATTGAATTAGATAATGACGTCAACCTTAAGAAAACTGTGACATTCATCGTTTTCCCCGCGAACTCTTCATATGGATAGTGAAGCCAGAGGTATGTACTGCTATTTAATGTAAAAACACGCAGTTATATTTGCCGAATAGAGGTATAAATGTAATATTGATGCCAGATGAAAATAAAACTCTCAAAGTTTTTTTGTCCAAGTTTGAGACACTGAAGGAAACTAAAGACTGTAAGAATCGAACAAATGCAATAAATTTCATTGTAACAAATTAATTACACAAGATGGATGTGTTTTGTGACTAGCAAAATTTGAATCTGTGACTCTGAAATCAGCTACATGGGTCGGTCTGTTTTTTTTTTTTTTGCCACTACTGTACATTGTCTTTACTCTTTCGAATTCTGCATACTTCAACACCAAATTACCTTTCTTCTCGTTTCTCTTATCTATACTCTAACCACGACGTAAATACCAGATCACTTATCTGTGGCACGCTAAGTATACCTCTTCATAGAACATCTTGTTATTCATCATCTTTTACAATATCCACCTCGCGTCAATGGAACTCCTTGTCACAAAGTATTAGGGGCTGCAAGACAATAAACACCTTTAAGAACAGCTTAAAAGATAACCTTATTAGCATTTCACTCCAATCATACTGATTTAAACTATCACTGACTACATTGTTACTTTTTTCTTTAGACATCATCCTGATTGTGCTGTATTTTAATTGTCTCATAATAATCTCTTTCTATTATCTAATATTATTTGAAATATATTAACATCCTATGTATTTTAGTTTAATTCTGCTACACAGTTTATTTCAGTGTTTAATCAATAGTTCATAGTAAGTTTATTTTGTTGTTTAATTTGTAAATAACTCTTCTATACATGTAACTCTCATCTAAATCAAATTGTTGAATTCTTTGTAAGTTCATGCATATGTATATACACTTTTTGCTGGTTGAGTGGAAGAGAAGGCCTTACGGCCTTAACTCTGCCAGCTAAAATAAATCATTATTATTATTATTATTATTATTATTATTATTATTATTATTATTATTATTATTATTGTTTTAAACACATGATTTCGGTCGCCGGCGGAGTGACTACGGAGAGGAGATGGTTTGTGGGTTTGAATCCCACTATCACAAAATACGTGTAAGTAAATCAAATATCTAACGTAATTTATAGTCGGTATTATTAATATTTGTTGATTAATTATGTATTTATTATTCTATTCGACAAATTTACTAAATATCAGGAGAGCTTTTAATTTCCTTTGGGTTAATTCACTCCCGCTAAATCAAAAGATTTACTAGAGGATATTTCGCGTTGTATGTTACGTGGTTATGTCATGCTATTAAAACATCCATTTTCTGCGGTAAAGTTCATAGCCTACTTGTTCACAATTAATAGATATTCATTATGAGAAGCAAACCATATTCTGGTAATGACAATGGCCGTGGGGATGTGTGATTTCCACTCCATAATTAAACATGCTCACGAATAATTTGAATTATTCTCTTTGTCCCTTTGTTGAAATATAATGCGTGGTGCAAATATTAAAAATGAACGTAGAACTCATTTCTAACAAGAACGTGCATAAAGCGATTGACTCGCTTCGCACAAAGAAGGTGTTCTGAAAGTGATGATTACACACTTTCTCATTAATCCTTTAAGAGAGCTCAGTTCTTGTAACCAATCACGTTGCTGTTTTAAGTGAAATTCAAAAGGCACACAAGTGTAATTACATATCGCGCTTGCATATATCATGCTAGTATTTTTTTTTTTTCCTTTTAACGTGAAACTCCTGTGTTCGAGGTACAAAGAAAAAAATAAACGTTTTGACATGAAAGGTTGACTCTGACATCAAGCATCTCTAGCATGCTATAACAGCGCTCTCCATTTTCTATTACAAACCTTATTATTCCACTGTTTTCTTAGAAAAAATATGGACCAGTGATGAATTGCGAAGTGAAGCTACATCGTACAATGATATGAAGACGTGTTTTATTCCATCATTAAAAAGAAGATTGCTTTGCCTATCCAGATAACTGTCCAGCCAATTGTTAAGTTCATCTCTGCTAGCACAAATAAAGCAAAATCATATACAGGGTGTTAAGAAAAAATTTTCAATATTTTAGGGGGGGTGATAGTGTGCCTCAAAACAAGAAAAAAATGTCTACTAAACATGGGTCCTACAACACACTTTGAGATCTGAACTCTTGTTCATAGGTTGTGCTCAATGTGACGTACATTTATGGCAATGCATTTTTTTGCCCTACAATACAGCAGGCTACCAGATAATTATACAGTAGTTGACACCCCTGGCATGGAATACTGATACGTCGCAAGGAATATTGGAAAGAAAAGTTTGGTTGCGGATATGAGCGGGGTTCAGCAGAGATGGTGTTGTATGGGCTGATGAAAATCTCCATGCAGTTGAAGAAACAAGACATCAGCACCGATTCTCAATCAACGTATGGGCAGGCGTTCTTGGTGATAGATTAAGGGCCATGCATGCTACCACAGAGATTAACTGGGGATCGTTATCAGGACTTTATTATTAACGTATTACCTACCTTGCTGGAGTCTGTGCCATGTCAGTAAAGACTACAGATGCGATTCATGCATGATGGCACACCAACACATTTTTTCCGCAATGAGCGTGAACACCTGATGTTGACATTTCAGGACCGCTGGATTGATTGGGGAGGCCCCACACCTTTGCCTGCTCGTTCCTCAAATCTAAATCCCTAGACTTTTAGTTATCAAGAACAACCAGGTCAATTTCAAAGAGTGCGTGATTCCTTACGCCGAAGGGCAGAGGAATGCATTGCCATGAATGGACGTCACATTGAGCACCTCCTATGAACAAGTGTTCAGATCTCAGAAAGTATGTGTTGTAGGACCCATGTTTATTAGACTTTTTTCTTGTTTTCATGCATACTAGCAACTCCTAAAATATTGTATACTTTTTTAACACCCTGTATTTTCTGCTTGTGGTTTTCTTTGAGTTTTAACTTCACTCTAGAATATGCCATTAGGAAAGTTCAGGATAACAGGCAGGGTTTGGAATTGAACGGGTTACATCAGCTTCTTGTCTATGCAGATGACGTGAATAAGTTAGGAGAAAATACACAAATGGTTAGGGAAAACATGGCAATTTTACTTGAAGCAAGTAAAGCGATCGGTTTGGAAGTAAATCCCGAAAAGACAAAGTATATGATTATGTCTCGTGACCAGAATATTGTACGAAATGGAAATATCAAATTAGGAGATTTATCCTTCGAAGAGGTGGAAAAATTCAAATATCTTGGAGCAACAGTAACAAATATAAATGACACTCGGGAGGAAATTAAACGCAGAATAAATATGGGAAATGCGTGTTATTATTCGGTTGAGAAGCATTTATCATCCAGTCTGCTGTCCAAAATCTGAAAGTTAGAATTTATAAAACAGTTATATTACCGGTTCTTCTGTATGGTTGTGAAACTTGTACTCTCACTCTGAGAGAGGGACATAGGTTAAGAGTGTTTGAGAATAAGGTGCTTAGGAAAATATTTGGGGCTAAGCGGGATGAAGTTACAGGAGAATGGAGAAAGTTACACAACACAGAACTGCACGCATTGTATTCTTCACCTGACATAATTAGGAACTTAAAATCCAAACGTTTGAGATGGGCAGGGTATGTAGCACGTATGGGCGAAACCAGAAATGCATATAGAGTGTTAGTTGGGAGACCGGAGGGAAAAAGACCTTTAGGGAGGCCGAGACTTAGATGTGAGGATAATATTGGGGTGGATTTGAGGGAGGTGGGGTATGATGATGGAGACTGGATTGGTCTTGCACAGGATAGGGACCGATGGCGGGCTTATGTGAGGGCGGCAATGAACCTTCGGGTTCCTTAAAAGCCATTTGTAAGTAAGTAAGTAAACACTCGTTTTAATTTATATGGATACAGATTAAAAGGTTTTCTTAGAATTCTCCAAACTGTGCTATAATTCATTAGAAGATGCCAGGACACCTGGCTAACGCTGTTAATGGCATTATAATTATTTATACTCAATTCATCACTTGCCTCAAGCATCTCATCAGCAGTGACATTGATTTATTCTTATTACCAACAGAGTAAGTTTATTCAAATCCCCTGATTTAGCTCCCTTAATTAACTAATTGAACCTGAGCCTTCTCTTAAATAAAGCTGTTAAGTGTTCTAAATTTTCTCAGACCTTGAGAAAGATTTCTATTTCTTTCACAATAGTAGGCTATTTCAACAGCTGTATCCTAACATTTAATAATATGGTTCTGAAATGTTGTACAAAATTTATTTTTTTAATAAATAAAAAATGTAGTATTTTTGGGGAAAAAATTGTTTTGCCAAATTAAAGTTCTTTAAATATTCACCTAAAAAGTTTCTGGACAGCAATTTACATTATGCAATAATAAATATGTGTGCAAAAATTGCATTACTTTATCTGAAATAATTTGAGAAAATGTTCCTTATTTATTGAAAATTGAATATTGAGAATAAGAAGCCGTAGAGTTTGAATATGAATGCAACATGATTAATTTTCTTATTATCTTTTGTGACCCACAAGAACTACAACAACAGGCACTGGTTATAGCACACGAAAGATAAATCAATTATTCTAAATCTTGAAGAAAAACATTAGAAAATCAAAGAATTTGTATAGACCTAACTAGTACACAGAAAGGGCGTGGAACTTATGCCATGGCTCTTTAAATTTTAAAACTCATTTATAATATAACATTTGGGCCGTATAATTTTGTGGAGAGATTTATATTATATTTCCTTACTAGCCGTACCCGTGCGCTCCGCTACACCCGTTAGAAATAAATATAAAATAATTACATAATTAAAATAGGACATTTGATCCAGGGAACATTCGTGTTTGATAGAAGGATAAATCGTTTATTATGTTACTTAATTTAAATTGTATTTAAATAATTAAAATGCGATCATTTTGGTCCAGAGACACTCATTTGGTGCAATGACAATTCCTTTAACATGTTTCTTAATTTTTATTACATGCAACCATAGTTCAATGAACATTGAAAGCATTTAGATTTAATGTGTATACTTTATTTTACTTGCTATATGTTTCCATTGAATTATGGTAATAACTTAATTTTAACCCTTGTTGTTTTCTACGTATTCAGTAAATGGCGCTCGGCCCACTATGGTTCTGAACCCTTCAAATAACTTAAATTATATTATATATTATATATACATTACATTATTGTATCAGAAGTTACTGTAATAACATTATAGTATTATGTCCATCTAGAGAAACTACACTTTCCAATGGTGAAATAATAATTAATTATACAAATCGGTTAATTTAGCTTCCGATATTACTTCATACAAACACAGAAACATTCTCTGTAGGCTATCTTTCATAGCTTTGGATTGTTGTTGTCCAAGGCCCCTGATAGACCAAGTCATTTGTTTTTTTATTTCGTTACACGGCCTTAGATGGCAGTTATTTTAATTTTAAAACTCATTTATCTCATTAAATATCAGTCCTATCAAAATTTTTCAAATAATAAAACGTATCGAAAATGAATTTTAAAGAAACGTTTGTTATGTAACATTTTTCACAAAAATCAATAATACGCGAAATATTTCGATTTATTTAATTCAGGTCCCCTTATAACCCCCCTTTTAAATAATGTATTTTGAATGCCATATAGCCTAAAATCTAAGATACAACGAACTTAATTTATATTCCAATTTTCATCGAAATCCGTTCAGCCATTATAGCGTGAAAAGGTAACAAACATACAGAGAGACAGACAGACAAACAAAAATTTCAAAAAAGCGATTTTCGGTTTCAGGGTGGTTAACTATATATGTTAGGACCAATTATTTTTGAAAAATCGAAAATTACCAGAAAAATTTCGGCTACAGATTTATTATTAGTATAGATGTTAAACAACTGTAGCTTTCTTATTGTTGCAGGTAAAGTAATTCTTTCATTTCATTTTTATATTGGTTGTAATTTAAGTCATAGCCATTATATTAATACTTTGAGGATGGCAGTGGTTATGTATAAGCTGTACTGTACAGTTATTTCCTTGAGTCACACAACCCATTTTTTCTTCATTTTTTCGAATACATTTTATTTATACAGGGTGATCCGTTTGAGTATGAATAAAATAAAAACACCGTGAAACATTCACTACTGAACTTTATTTGTTGAAACTTTGTGTTTACAACACTGAAAGATGGGAGATTCCTCAGAGCTCAACATGACTCCCATTGCGCAACCTGCACAACTTATAACGGTGATGCAATTCAGCCCATGTCCGTTGTAACGTAAAGAGGGGTGATTTGTTGAAAAGCTTGAGTAATTTTTACTCTCAGATCACCAATGTTCCTTGTGAACAGACAATGTCTTTAACAAAACCCCACGCGAAGAAGTCAGGAGGGGTTAGTTCTGGGGAGTTTGGGGACCAAGCCAAGAGATAGCTGCTTCTCCTACTGAGTTTCGCCTGCGACCTCCTGCATGTTTTTTAAACACAGAACCTGTTTTTACAAATGTTCGATACCCCAACATTATGGAATCGTATTTAGGTACATTTCGCACATCATATTCACGGCGAAAATTGCTTTGAACTGTTAACACACTCAAATTTAGCATACCAGAAAACACATTGTGCCCGCTGTTTATTTGTATTAGCCATTTTAATCATCTACGATTTTTATTTGTCCTTTCAGATTATGCATTGTTGAATGTTATGTATGGAAACTCCCATCTTTTAATCATAATATAACCAGCAAGAAATTTTTTCTACTATCATAATAGCTTGATAATAATAAATTAATATTATCCATACCCAAACGGATCAGACTGTACATTCATGGTTACAAGAATAAGGCGTTACCTCTTCATCTCGAGACTCCCCTCTCCCAAGTTAGAGCTACACAGTTTCATATACTGCATTACATTATTTTTTAACGATATTCTCCCCTACGGGTATTATCCGAGCCGTACGTGCCATGTGAAACGGGAAATGATAGTGCAGCCTGAAACAAACACGGGACATCGGGTTCTGTGAGAATCCGTTTCACCGTTCTCAAATAGGAAGCAAGACTGCAAACGTCAACCGGTATCGAAGCGTAGCCCCACAGAAGGTACACAACAGCAGACTGCTGGCGGATATTGGAGTTCGACTTCCGGACTCTCGTGCACAGCTTCATTACACACGGCATACAGCTGCATGGGTTCAGAATGAAGACGCCGATATACAGTGACTATCCATGTGTACTGCAACAACTTGCTAGCGCTGTGGTCCAACATTTACATAAAATCATATCAAAGTTACAGCTGCATAGACACTACTGCTGAAAGAAATATGCCTATCAAATGCGATATAAAACGCCGACAAAATAAATGGTTGAGTAGAAATGTGTACTGGAAACAGAAATAAATACAGGGCGTTTCAAAAGTGATAGCCAAAAATTTAGGAATGAGGAGTAAAAACGGAAAGTAAAAAAAAGTTCCAATAAATACGGGTCCGCAAATTAACAGTTTACGAGATTACGTCTTTTTTTTTTTTTTTTTTTTTTTTTTTTTTTTTTTTTTTTTTTTTTTTTTTGGTTTGGGCCGTCAATGACCCGAGCTCCTCGTATGCTTCATATGTATACCGCTCTCCCCCCCCCCCCATCTCCACTTCCTTCAAACAAGGGAAACTTTTCATCACACCCCTTTCACATAGCTCTTGGCATTCACATGGATAATAATCTCAACTGGGACATGCAAATCACAGAAACCTGCAGAAAAGTATATTCTGTTATCCATGTGCTAAAAAGAATAAATATTCAACTTCCCTCTTGCTTTAAAAAAGTCCGTTGTGCAGACACTTTTATTTCCCTATTTTGACTATGCTGACATTTTACTGACCGACCTTTCCAGCGACAACAAAACGAAACTTCAACGTGTACGTTTTGTAAGCAATGTTCGTAAATATGATCATATTACTCCATCCCTGGAAACAATATGTTGGCTTAAACTAGATAAGAAAATAAATTTACATTCACTTCTCTTTCTCTTCGAAATCTTGAACTCTTCTATTCCTTCGTACCTGTCGTCTCGCTTCACTTACCTTTCTTCCCACCATAATCTGAACACACGCTCTCGCCATTAAACAATACTAACAATACCATCCCATCGCACCTCCTCATACTCATCCTCTTTCACAATAGCCCTGCCAAGACTCTGGAATTCGTTACCTGCTAGCATCAGGGACTGTCGAAATAAAATTGAATTCAAACGCAAACTTACTAGGCACTTGGTCACTAATTGAGACTCGTTAAGACATGGTTTCTTGTAAATAGTTCTCTTTATCACAAAATATTTCAATATCCGGTAATTTCATCACTATAGAATTTTGTTATTCTAGGCTTAATCTGTAATTCGGTAAATGCAAAAATATTATTAGTTCTTAACTTCTACGATAAAATGTCTAGCTTTCATTAATCAGGTAAACTTGTCGTACTTTAATTTTTATTGTAATTGTAAATTTAATATTAATTGTAATTTTATTCTTCATATTATAGTTTTATTCCCCTGGTAGAGGGCCAGAAGGCCTGACTGCCTGATCTCTACCAGGTTAAATAAATAAATACTGCTACTAATAGCTCATTCTGAAGAAATTTCCGTTTGTTGAAGAGAAAATGATTAATTTTACTGTCTCGTGATTGATAAATTAAAATTGCCACTTCATTTGCTGAAATGAACTTGGTATACAGCAGACCGCAATCAGCACAAAATCACATTATCTCGTAAACGGTTAATTTGCGGAGCCAAGTTTACTGAAACTTTCGTTTCACTTCGTCTTTACTATTCAGCCCTAAATTTTTTGACTATCACTTTTAAAACACCCTGTATACATAGGTTTGGTAGTGCACTTCTTGCAGTTTATGTAGAAATGACATGGTTGCCCTCAAGTCGTTCGTTCATATACAGTTTTCTGTTCGAGGGCAGGTCTTTCACTGTAAACCCAGCATTCTCCAATCTTCGCTATTTTTCACCTTTCTCTTGCAATGCAAGTGAGACTTTGCTCTCAAATGTATCTACATTATTGTGACACAACGGGGTATAAGAAAGGGTACTTACCCACTGAGCTTACTGTAGATCATGTTGTATTCCCAAATTTGGTTGTCTCTTCCACTCCACACCGTTCGTTGTTCCTGACGTCCATGCCCATTACAGTAGAAAAACTCTTGGATAATGAAGACAATCTTGTAACTGGAATCACAAGAGAAACGTACATGGAATAAATTGGGATGTTCTAATATAAATCGAATTTATATCATGTGAAGAGACAAGGTGAGTCCTCTGTCTCGTCCTATAAAATAGGTACCTTCTTGCTATCATCAGTTCCACAGACTCAAAATTATCTTACAGCTGTTACGACATCGTTTAGATCACTATAACTTTACCATTTAACCATAGCTCTAAAATCACTATATTTTAAAATGAAAATTAATAACCTTCCATCTATGATAAGTTTATAAAAATCTTCGCAAAGAATTAGACAACCCTTTGTATACCGTTTTAAGATAAATGTTTTCACAGGGTGGTCCCAAAATATTTAGTCACTATTTCTCATAAAAAAATTAGAGTGGAGCTAGGAAGTTGGTATCGAAACTATAAAGTTGTATGAGCTTGGACTATATCTCTACCGAACGAAGAGTAGTAACGCAGCTCTAAAACGTCAACGTCAACAAACCAGCACAACAAACATGTACTGTACAGTTGGACGGTAACCAAATTTGTCTTCATGCGAATGATCCATGGCCATAGAACAAAAAAATCTAGAAGAAAAAAATAATATAAAAATGCACTAATTGGAAAATTAGAACATTCGTAAATTAAAATGTAAAATAATTTACGCATAAGTATAAAAGTAACAAATCAAATACATAGTTCTATGTCTCTATACTTTTTACAATACGTCTTAATAATGTACTTTTTCAATTTACCAAAAGAAATCATTCTTCTATTCAGTACAATAAGTTCATCAACTTTGCATTGAAGTGTAGGTCTATGTCTTCAACATTACTTTATCATTTCATATCACTTTGTAATTAATAATTATTCCTTATAACAAAAAAATAACTTTGCAGAGAACAATGGGATCAGTACCCTAATTACCGTCACATATACACAGATGGATCGCAGACTAACCAAGGATGTGGATGTGCTGTAGTTTACCCTGACCACACGATGTTGTACACATTGCCATCTCTTTATTCAGTTTTCACATGCGAGTTATACGCCATCAAAAAAGCTTTAGAATATATTCTGGAAACAGAGACTGATAAATCTTATCTTCTTCACACTGATTCTCAATCAAGTTTACAAGCTCTTCAAGATATATTCTCTACAAACGCACTAATTCAAGAAATCCATCAGCTCCTCACTGACTTGATGAAACAAGGACGAAAAATAACTCTAATATGGATCCCTTCTCATCAGGGCATTCCTGGAAATGAAACTGTAGATGCCGCAGCAAAAGAAGCTACAAGACTTCCATTGCATTTTTTCACATCTATTCCTCATACAGACGCCATTAAATACATAACCAGAAAACTGCACAACCATTGGCAAACATCATGGACAGAGTCATCATCCAGCAAACTTCACGAAATAGTACAGCATTGCAGAATGAAATATCCACTACAGAATTTTAAACGTCAAGACCAAGTAATAATCACCAGATTGCGAGTTGGCCACACCAGAATTACACATTCTTATCTTCTAGACAGAGCTCCTCCTCCAACATGCACCAATTGCCACATTAGGATCTCTGTACGACATTTAATTTCTGAATGTCCACTATATCACCTTCATCGAGATCAACTCCATATACCAAAAGACTTATCAACAGTTCTAAACAACCCATCATTCAGTTCAAACTTAATTAAATTTCTGAAAGCTATCAACATTTACAAATGTATCTAAATGATTATTATAATACAGTAAACTAATGTAAACTGTAAGAATTGTTTATGTACGTATTGTCGCGATATGACTTCCTAAGTTAAAGCGACATAAAATAAATAAATTAAAAAAAAAAACTTTTACAATTCATGGAAAAAAAAAAATCACAAAAAATATTTCTTATTTACATATTCAACTGATAATGGCAGAATTTATTAACACACTCATTATGATTAAAACAGAGAAGAAAGAATTAAAAATATTCAAAACTTTACAAGATATCAGAGTAACCAATTTTCTCTCAGCAAACTGCACTCCCACGAACTCCAATGAAAAAATAAAATATCTTAACAATAAAAGTTTATTGAATTATAAAAATTGTTTATTAATACAGAAATATTGTCTAATCAGTATAAAATTCTAGGACAATTAATTTACAATATGTATAAATAAAAAAAATTCAATTTTAATATATATACTAGCAAAAGGTGTAGAAATCCCCTAAAGAGGCGTATCATGCTACAAAATAATCAAATATGGAGGAATTAAATCTTGAAATAGGGAATTTCGACTAATTACTTCGACGGGAAGCACGCAGCTTCTGTTAGATATCTTCTGGCGAAGGGAATAAGAAAAGGTTTTTCGTAAAAATTTTTACAGTTCCACATTAAATTAGATCATGCAATTTACCATCTTTCTACTTCAGCTTTTAGTCTCATATGAAAAACGTATTACTAGATTCAGTCTTAAGTTTACGTGTTTTTTGGTACAATTATTTCTGTGAAATTTTCTTCCTTCTACTAATCACACATTATAAACGAATCGTACATTTAAGAAACAGATCTTATCAGATTAATAGCGTTTCTTGCTGAAAAAAATCTTCTCCAAAATTTACATCGCTGGCATGCTGGTATTTCAGTTGCATGAAGGACTTCAAAGATCAGTGAAGTTTCGATATTTCATTCCTTGACGAGAGCTAGTACACATACAGCTCGATGGCTTTCATGAGTCACTCGAGATATCAGTGGCGTGTTGATATTTGAGACGTTGTAGAGATCTCAGTTGGTCAGCAACGTACATCAGTAACTTCAAGTAAAACCTGTAACAGTTAAAACATGCAGCACTTAAATTATACTCCTGTTAAGTTCAGAGATGAGCGCTGCTGAAATTGAAATTTGAAGGATGTATTTCTCATTTCTATGCACAGTGTGGAGAAAGTGAAGAAGTGAAAACTCCAAGGTTGTCATGGTTGCTCATTTAGGCAAAGTACGGCAAGTTGTTGTGAATGTAAAAGCCATTGGTGAATGGTACTTTTTATCTGGTTATTTAACAACGTTGTGTCAAATTAAGTTACTTAACGTCGATGGAATTTGTGAAATGATGCCGATCATGAGCCTCATCATTACCCGATATTCACTTTGCATCGAGGAAAACCTCGGAAAAAAACAATCAGCTAATCAAAAGAAGCAGGTATCAAACCCATGTCCGAACGTAGTCAACGATCAGCTGAAAAACGCGCTACTGTTTGAGCTATTTTTTTTATTTTAATAGATTATTTTACGACGCTTTATCAACAGTTTAGGTTATATAGCGTCTGACAGATGAAGGTGATAATGCCGGTGAAATGAGTCCGGGGTCCAACACCGAAAGTTACCCAGCATTTGCTCATATTGGGCTGAGGGAAAACCCCGGGAAAAAACCTCAACCAGGTAACTTGTCCCGACCGGGAATCGACCCCGGGCCACTTGGTTTCGCAGCTAGACGCGCTAACCGATTTGAGTTATTCCAGTGGCGGAGCTTCAAATTGTCGAGTGCTAAGGAACAAGTGAATCACTTGTGTGCTGTAAGGGACTGGAAACCAGTTCAGTGCCGATATTAATAATTTGGGCGTCTTCTACAATCAGTTGAGTGCTGAAAGATAATCCGGCAAGTCATAACTGTAAACATTTCCTTTGCTTAATAAAACATCAAATTAACGGTTGTCAAAAATCCAATCCGGAGTGGAAGTTTCGAAGAGTGTACAGTTTTCTCTGCAGCACTGAAGAATTTCCCAATACAAATAATAAATCTGCAAGGCTGTCCCGTTTAGCCAAGGAAGGATGCAGACAGCTACAGTTTTGATTCATTTTTGTGAACACACATGAGCCTTGCATCCTTCCTCGTTACACCCGCCCGCCACGATGAGGCACGGGACAGTGGGCAGGGACCTGAAACAAAATCAAGTTACTGACAATAAGGAAAAGCATAATTATCGCTGTCAACACATCGAAAACAAACTTACCTCATTTCGTGATTTCACTTCTTAAGTGCTTCTTTTAATACATGAAGATAAAATTGAAGAAGAACCAAGTCAGAGTCAAAAACATGTCAACATCGAAATACTTGGCATGTTGAATTCACGTGTGCACTGTAAGAATATCTTCGGGGCCCATTCTTTACAGAAAGGGACCTAAAAATAGAAGGGTTCAACACCACGCATTTGAAGATAGACAGGAACAATTCAAATCGAAGTTCAGGTAAACATAAATTCATTTAAATAATTCGTGTTACACAAGTTTTCGAGATTAGAACGGTTCAGCATTTCTGTAGTATCAATTCTGAACTATAAAGAGTAAAACATTTTACAAAAAGGCATTTGATGAAAGACAGGAGCAATTCAAATCAAAGTGCAAGTAAACAAAATCGTTTAAAGACTTCATTCTCTATGTTACACGAATTTAAGAGCTTAAAACTGCTCAGAATTTCTGTAATCCTAATTTTACACTAAGCCTATAAAAATTCACCACATTCCAAAAGAATCATTTAAATAAAGGCAGGAGTAATTCAAATCGATGTTCAAATAAACTAATTCGTTTAAACGACGTAATAGGTTACTCGAATTCACGAACATAGAACGGTTAAGCATTTCTGTGGTATCAGTTGTACACTATAAAAATGCACCACATTAAAAAGCGAGGATTTAAAGAAATATAGGAGCTATTCAAATGGAAGTTCAAATAAAAGCAAATTCGCTTAAATGACGTAATTCCCTTTGTTACATGAATTTACGAGCTTAAAACGGCCCAGCACTTCTGTAGTAGCAATTCTATACTAGGCCTATAAAAATTCACCACATTAAAAAATAACCATTTAAATAAATGGTAGGAGTAACTCAAATCGAAGTTTAAGTACACAAATTCGTTTAAATGACGTAATTCCCTATGTTACATAAATTCATACAAACGGCTCAGAATTCCTATAGTACCAATTCTACATTAGGCCTGTGAAAATTCACTACATTTAAAAACAACCATTTAAATAAATACAGAACTAATTCAAATCTAAGTTTAAATAAATTCGTTTGAACGACGTAACTTTCTATGTTCTATGCATAGAACGGATCAGAATTTCTGTAGTATCAATTCTAGACTAATATATATTTTTCATGTCATTGATTGTCTTCCATAGATTCTCGTGAAAAACAACTGAATAGACTACAGTGGACTACAGTGAACTTTATGTTGTCAGCAAACAGCTGGATACATTAAGAAGATTGATTGATTGTCTTCCATAGATCTTACATTAGCATTTAAGCTTAAAGATGTGTAACAAATCAAGGTTTTACAAACCGACAATTTTTGCCATGAAGTGAGGCCCAGGATTCGCCATAGATTACCTGGCATTCGCCTTATGTTTGGAGAAAACCTCGGAAAAATCCCAACCAGATAATCAGCCCAATCTAAACCAAGCCCGAGCGCAGTTTCGGATCAGCAGGCTAGCCAGTCTGCAGACTGAGCTACGTTGGTTTGGCTCTACAAAAAATATACAGGACATAGTGTACAGATTATTGAATTTATAAGCTAAAAGAATAGTCATCAGTTGAGCTGTACAAATATAATACATATCAAGTGTATTAATTAAACTTAAAAGCATAAACAAAACAATCAGTTGGGATATACAAAAATAGATGGAATATATCATCCAGTCGACCTGGTTGGAGAGTTGGTATAGCGCTGGCCTTCTATGCCCAAGGTTGCGGGCTCGATCCCGGTCCAGGTCGATGGCATTTAGGTATGCTTAAATGCGACAGGCTCATGTCAGTAGATTTACTGACATGTAAAAGAACTCCTGCAGGACAAAATTCCGGCACATACGGCGACGCTGATATAACCTCTGCAGTTGCGAGCGTCGTTAAATAAAACATAACATTTTTTATATCATCCAAATTACTTCAATTTACAAGCATAAAAAATTCAGTTAAGTTAAACAGATTACTATTCATTTTACAGCATATACAGTTCTTCAGTTTACCTATACAAAAATATACAATACACACAAATTACAAGCATATTTTTGTTGCAGTATACAAAATTGTACACCAGATATCAAGTAGATTAAATCAATTTAAAAGCATAAACAATTCCTCAGTTGTGTTGGAGGTACGAGTAATTATAATTTCTGTTAATTCTGTTCGAAACTTTTTTCTCATGGTAATTCAAAGCTTGAAGATATTTAGACATTGCATTGAAGATATTTAGACATTGCATTGAAGATACTTAACACATGAATAGTGAACTCCTTTTTTATAACACCTTAGACTAACAGAGGATAGTCTGAGATTTATGTCTTATTAGAATTATGAAGTCTTGATTAATACTAAATGCATCTTTGTTTTTAATGTTATGAAACGAAAGGTATGAATACTTTAAGATTGCTTGAACCACAATGCAACACTACTACAGTATTTAATCATAGTAGAATCTTAGGCCCAAGAATATATAACAAATTTATATTTAAATATTCTAACCTTGTCGATTCTAAGTTGTAGTGTTAAGTTTAAAAAGTTATGTATGGATTTTATGTCCCGCGCCGTGGCGTCGCGGTCTAAGGCATCCTGCCTAGGACTCGCGTTACGGAATGCGCGCTGGTTCGAGTCCTCATGGGGGAAGAAATTTTCTCATGAAATTTCGGCCAGTGTATGGGACCGGTGCCCACCTAGCATCGTGATGCACTTGGGGAGCTATGATAGGTAGCGAAATCCGGTTGAGAATACCAGTTATAACGGCTGGGAGGATCATCGTGTTAACCACACGATACCTCCATTCTGGTTGGATGATCTTCCACCTCTGCTTCGGCATGTGGGCGTGAAGCCAGCAGCCGTCTGGTCGGTCTAGGCCCTTCACGGGCTGTAGCGCCACGGATTATTATTATTTATTTATTTATTATGTATGGATTTTATAAAAATTGAAAAACTGTAAATTTACATTTATATATCCTTATTGCGTAGTAGACAAGACAAATTGTATTATATACTTCTTAATTTAAATTCAGGAATCCGCCCCTGATCGCGAGCTAAAGTTTTTCTGTTTATATTACATTTTATGTTACAATTATTAGCAAAATAAATAAATATAAAATATCATTAGGGAAAGAATGCACTCACAAGGCTAGATCAAGATATCTAAAATATGAAAATTCTTTTTACACGATGTACTTTTATATACACCTACCATTACTCCAATAGCTTTCTTTTGTAAAACAAAAATGTTTTGCTTCAGAGGAGTTCTCACAAAATATTAAAACATATTTCATTACAGAATTAGTGTATGCAAAATATGACATTTTAAGTATATCATGAATAAAAGATGGGGATCTTAATTCGTAACAGACAAAGCTCAATTTAGGAGCAATATATTCTACGTGTGTTTTCCAGTTGAGGTGACTATAAAAACTCCAAACCAAAGGTACATTGTGCTCATGGATTCCTCGAGATGAGTTCCATTTAATCAAATATTGTGAGAAACAAACACTATTATGTATGATACATTGAAAAAGAAACCTTTAAAGAAAGGTAGAAGTAATTCATATCGAATTTAAATTCGTTCGTACGACGTAATTCCAAGTCACAGGTTACACGAATTTTGGAGATTTGAACGGTTTCTCACTAAAAAAAAAAGATTAAGAATTGACACAATCGCACAAAACAAACACGCACTCTCCCAAAATGAAATATACACACACTCTCCAAAAATATACAAACACGCCCAAACAAATATATACACACACTCAAATACACAAAAAAAATAAACAATTTATCAAATAATAAACACTCTCGCACAAAAAGAAACTAAGACACTCGCTCAAAAAAAGAGAGACACACTCGCTCAAAAAGAAAGAAACACACTCGCTCAAAAAGAAAGAAACACACTCGCACAAAAAGAAAGAAACACACTCGCACAAAAAGAAAGAAACGCGCTCGCACAAAAAGAAAGAAACGCGCTCGCACAAAAAGAAAGAAACGCGCTCGCACAAAAGGAAAGAAACGCGCTCGCACAAAAAGAAAGAAACGCGCTCGCACAAAAGGAAAGAAACGCGCTCGCACAAAAAGAAAGAAACGCGCTCGCACAAAAGGAAAGAAACGCGCTCGCACAAAAAGAAAGAAACGCGCTCGCACAAAAGGAAAGAAACGCGCTCGCACAAAAAGAAAGAAACGCGCTCGCACAAAAGGAAAGAAACGCGCTCGCACAAAAAGAAAGAAACGCGCTCGCACAAAAAGAAAGAAACGCGCTCGCACAAAAGGAAAGAAACGCGCTCGCACAAAAGGAAAGAAACGCGCTCGCACAAAAGGAAAGAAACGCGCTCGCACAAAAGGAAAGAAACACGCTCGCACAAAAAGAAAGAAACACGCTCGCACAAAAAGAAAGAAACACGCTCGCACAAAAAGAAAGAAACACGCTCGCACAAAAAGAAAGAAACACGCTCGCACAAAAAGAAAGAAACGCGCTCGCACAAAAGGAAAGAAACGCGCTCGCACAAAAGGAAAGAAACGCGCTCGCACAAAAAGAAAGAAACGCGCTCGCACAAAAAGAAAGAAACGCGCTCGCACAAAAGGAAAGAAACGCGCTCGCACAAAAAGAAAGAAACGCGCTCGCACAAAAAGAAAGAAACGCGCTCGCACAAAAGGAAAGAAACGCGCTCGCACAAAAGGAAAGAAACGCGCTCGCACAAAAGGAAAGAAACGCGCTCGCACAAAAGGAAAGAAACACGCTCGCACAAAAAGAAAGAAACACGCTCGCACAAAAAGAAAGAAACACGCTCGCACAAAAAGAAAGAAACACGCTCGCACAAAAAGAAAGAAACACGCTCGCACAAAAAGAAACACGATCGCACAAAAAGAAACACGATCGCACAAAAAGAAAGAAAGACACTCGGACAAAAAGAAAGAAAGACACTCGCACAAAAAGAAACGCGCTCGCACAAAAAGAAAGAAAGACACTCGCACAAAAAGAAAGAAAGACACTCGCACAAAAAGAAAGAAAGACACTCGCACAAAAAGAAAGAAAGAAAGACACTCGCACAAAAAGAAAGAAAGAAAGACACTCGCACAAAAAGAAAGAAAGAAAGAAAGACACTCGCACAAAAAGAAAGAAAGAAAGAAAGACACTCGCACAAAAAGAAAGAAACACACTCGCACAAAAAGAAAGGAACACACTAGCACAAAAAGAAAGAGAGAAAGACACTCGCACAAAAAGAAAGAGAGAAAGACACTCGCACAAAAAGAAAGAGAGGAAGACACTCGCACAAAAAGAAAGAAAGACACTCGCATAAAAAGAAACACACTCGCACAAAAGGAAAGAAACACACTGTCTCAAAAAAATAAATACATTCTAAAAAAATTAACACACTCTCAAAATAAATACACACACTCTCAAAATAAATACACACACTCTCAAAATAAATACACACACTCTCAAAATAAATACACACACTCTCAAAATAAATACACACACTCTCAAAATAAATACACACACTCTCAAAATAAATACACACACTCTCAAAATAAATACACACACTCTCAAAATAAATACACACACTCTCAAAATAAATACACACACTCTCAAAATAAATACACACACTCTCAAAATAAATACACACACTCTCAAAATAAATACACACACTCTCAAAATAAATACACACACTCTCAAAATAAATACACACACTCTCAAAATAAATACACACACTCAAAATAAATACACACACTCTCAAAATAAATACACACACTCTCAAAATAAATACACACACTCTCAAAAAATACACACACTCTCAAAAAATACACACAAACTAAAAAAATACACACAAACTCAAAAAATACACACAAACTAAAAAAATACACACAAACTAAAAAAATACACACAAACTAAAAAAATACACACAAACTCAAAAAAAAATAAAACACTCAAAAAAAATAAACATATTCAAGAAAATAAACACACTCTCTCAAGAAAATAAACACACTCTCTCAAGAAAATAAACACACTCTCTCAAGAAAATAAACACACTCTCTCAAGAAAATAAACACACTCTCTCAAGAAAATAAACACACTCTCTCAAGAAAATAAACACACACTCTCAAGAAACTAAACACACACTCTCAAAAAAATAAACACACACTCTCAAGAAAATAAACACACACTCTCAAAAAATGAACACACACTCTCAAAAAATGAACACACACTATCAAAAAAAATAAACACACACTCTCAAAAAAATAAACACACTCTGAAAAAAATAAAAACACTCTCAAAAAAATAAACACACTCTCTCAAAAAAATAAAAACTCTCTCTCAAAAAAAAAACCAAAAAAACACAATCTCTCAAAAAAATAAACACACTCTCAAATAATAAACACACACACTCAAAAAATAAACACACACACTCAAAAAATAAACACACACACTCAAAAAATAAACACACACACTCAAAAAATAAACACACACACTCAAAAAATAAACACACACACTCAAAAAATAAACACACACACTCAAAAAATAAACACACACACTCAAAAAATAAACACACACACTCAAAAAATAAACACACACACTCAAAAAATAAACACACACACTCAAAAAATAAACACACACACTCAAAAAATAAACACACACACTCAAAAAATAAACACACACACTCAAAAAATAAACACACACACTCAAAAAATAAACACACACACTCAAAAAATAAACACACACACTCAAAAAATAAACACACACACTCAAAAAAATAAACACACACACTCAAAAAATAAACACACTCTCTAAAAAACACAATCTCTCAAGAAAATAAACACACTCTCTCAAAAAAAATAAAAACACACATTCAAAAAAATAAAAGCACACACTCAAAAAAATAAAAGCACACTCTCAAAAATATAAAAGCACACTCTCAAAAAAATAAAAGCACACTCTCAAAAAAAAAAACACACTCTCAAAAAAATAAAAACACACTCTCAAAAAAATAAAAACACACTCTCAAAAAAATAAAAACACTCTCAAAAAAATAAAAACACACTCTCAAAAAAATAAAAACACACTCTCAAAAAAATAAAAACACACTCTCAAAAAAATAAAAACACACTCTCAAAAAAATAAAAACACACTCTCAAAAAAATAAAAACACACTCTCAAAAAAATAAAAACACACTCTCAAAAAAATAAAAACACACTCTCAAAAAAATAAAAACACACTCTCAAAAAAATAAAAACACACTCTCAAAAAAATAAAAACACACTCTCAAAAAAATAAAAACACACTCTCAAAAAAATAAAAACACACTCTCAAAAAAATAAAAACACACTCTCAAAAAAATAAAAACACACTCTCAAAAAAATAAAAACACACTCTCAAAAAAATAAAAACACACTCTCAAAAAAATAAAAACACACTCTCAAAAAAATAAAAACACACTCTCAAAAAAATAAAAACACACTCTCAAAAAAATAAAAACACACTCTCAAAAAAATAAAAACACGCTCTCAAAAAAATAAAAACACACTCTCAAAAAAATAAACACACACTCTCTCAAAAAATAAACACACTCGCTCAAAAAAATAAACACTTTCTCAAAAAAATAAACACCCTCTCAAAAAATAAGCACTCTCTCAAAAAATAAGCACTCTCTCAAAAAATAAACCACTCTCTCAAAAAAATAAACACACACACTCGAAAAATAAACACACTCTCAAAACAATTAACACACACTCTCAAAAAAATTAACACACACACTCAAAAAAATTAACACACACACTCAAAAAAATTAACACACACACTCAAAAAAATTAACACACACACTCAAAAAAATTAACACACTCTCTCAAAAAAATAAACACACTCTCTCAAAAAATAAACACACTCTCTCAAACAATAAACACACTCTCTCAAAAAATAAACACACTCTCTCAAAAAATAAACACACTCTGAAAAAAATGAACACACTCAAAAAAATGAACACACACACTCAAAAAATACACTAAAAAATGTACACACTCTCAAAAAAATAAACACTCTCTCAAAAAAATAAACACTCTCTCAAAAAAATAAACACTCTCTCAAAAAAATAAACACTCTCTCAAAAAAATAAACACTCTCTCAAAAAAAATAAACACTCTCTCAAAAAAAATAAACACACACTCAAAAAGATAAACACACACTCAAAAAGATAAACACAATCTCTCTCAAAAAAATTGAACACACACTCAAAAAAAATAAACACAATCTCTCAAGAATATTAACACACACACTCTCTCAATAAAAAACACACTCTCTAAAAAAAACACACTCTCAAAATAATAAACACACAATCTCAAAGGAATAAACACACAATCTCAAAGGAATAAACACACAATCTCAAAGGAATAAACACACAATCTCAAAGGAATAAACACACAATCTCAAAGGAATAAACACACTCTCAAAAAAATAAACACACTCTCAAAAAAATAAACACACTCTCAAAAAAATAAACACACTCTCAAAAAAATAAACACACTCTCAAAAAAATAAACACACTCTCAAAAAAATAAACACACTCTCAAAAAAATAAAAAACACTCTCAAAAAAATAAACACACTCTCAAAAAAATAAACACACTCTCAAAAAAATAAACACACTCTCAAAAAAATAAACACACTCTCAAAAAAATAAACACACTCTCAAAAAAATAAACACACTCTCAAAAAAATAAACACACTCTCAAAAAAATAAACACACTCTCAAAAAAATAAACACACTCTCAAAAAAATAAACACACTCTCCAAAAAAATAAACACACTCTCCAAAAAAATAAACACACTCTCCAAAAAAATAAACACACTCTCCAAAAAAATAAACACACTCTCAAAAAAATAAACACACTCTCAAAAAAATAAACACAATCTCAAAAAAATAAACACAATCTCAAAAAATAAACACACTCTCAAAAAAATAAACATACTCTCAAAAAAATAAACACACTCTCAAAAATATAAACACACTCTCAAAAATATAAACACACTCTGAAAAAAATAAACACACACACAAAAAAATAAACACACACTCTCAAAAAAATGAACACACACACTCAAAAAAATATACACACTCTCTCAAGAACATAAACACAAACTCTCAAAATAAGAAACACTCTCTGTCAAAGGAATAAACACACAGTCAAAAAATAAACACCCTCTCAAAAAAATAAACACACTCTCAAAAATATAAACACACTCTCAAAAATATAAACACAGTCTCAAAAAAATAAACACACTCTCAAAAAAATAAACACACTCTCAAAATAAGAAACACACTCTCAAAATAAGAAACACACTCAAAATAATAAACACTCTCTCTATAAAAATAAACACACACACAGAGAAATAAACACACTCTCTCAAGAAAATAAACACACTCAATCAAAAAATGAACACACACTCAAAAAAATAAAAACACTCTCTCAAAGGAATAAACACAGTCATAAAATAAACACACTCTCGAAAAAATAAACACACTCTCAAAAAAATAAACACACTCTCAAAAAAATAAACACACTCTCAAAAAAATAAACACACTCTCAAAAAAATAAACACACTCTCAAAAAAATAAACACACTCTCAAAAAAATACACACACTCTCAAAAAAATAAACACTCTCAAAAAAATAAACACACTCTCAAAAAAATAAACACACTCTCAAAAAAATAAACACTCTCTCAAAAAAATAAACACTCTCTCAAAAAAATAAACACTCTCTCAAAAAAATAAACACTCTCTCAAAAAAATAAACACTCTCTCTAAAAAATAAACACTCTCTCAAAAAAATAAACACTCTCTCAAAAAAAATAAACACACTCTCAAAAAAATAAACACAGTCTCAAAAAAATAAACACTCTCAAAAAATTAACACACTCTCAAAAAATTAACACTCTCTCAATAAAAATAAACACACTCTCTAAAAAACACATTCTCTCAAAAAATAAACAAACACACTCTTTCAAAAAAATAAACACACTCTCAAAAAATAAACACACTCTCAAAAAATAAACACACTCTCAAAAAATAAACACACTCTCAAAATATAAACACACTCAAAATATAAACACACTCTAAAAAAATAAACACAATCTCAAAAAATAAACACACACTCAAAAAATTACACACTCTCAAAAAAATAAACACACTCTTCCAAAAAAATAAACACACTCTCTTAAAAAATAAACACACTCTCAAAAAAATAAACACACTCTCAAAAAAATAAATACACTCTCAAAAAAATAAACGAACACACTGAATAAAAGCACATTCTCTGAAAAAAAATAAACTCACACTCTCTAAAAAATAATCACATTCTCTCAAAAAAAGAAACACACACTCTCTAAAAAAGAAACACATTCTCTCTAAAAAGTAAACACAGTCCTTCAAAAAAATAAACACACTCTCTCAAAAAAATAAACACACTCTCTCAAAAAAAAACACACTCTCTCAAAAAAAAAACACACTCTCTCAAAAAAATAAACACTCTCAAAAAAATAAACACTCTCTCAAAAAAATAAACACTCTCTCAAAAAAATAAACACTCTCTCAAAAAAATAAACACACTCTCTCAAAAAAATAAACACACACACTCAAAAAAATAAACACACACACTCAAAAAATAAACACACACTCTCAAAAAAATAAACACACTCTCTCAAAAAAATTAAACACACACTCAAAAAAATAAACACAATCTCTCAAGAAAATTAACACACACTCTCAAAATAAAAACACACTCTCTCAATAAAAAACACACTCTCTAAAAAAACACACTCTCAAAATAAAAACACACTCTCTCAAAATAATAAACACACACTCTCAAAATAATTAACACACACACTCAAAATAATAAACATACACTCTCAAAGGAATAAACACACTCTCAAAAAAATAAACACACTCTCAAAAAAATAAACACACACTCTCAAAAAAATAAGCACACTCTCTCAAAAAAATAAGCACACTCTCTCAAAAAAAAAAACATACTCTCAAAAAAATAAACACACTCTCAAAAAAATAAACACACACAAAAAAATAAACACACACTCTCAAAAAAATGAACACACTCTCAAAAAAATATACACACTCTCTCAAGAACATAAACACAAACCCTCAAAATAAGAAACACTCTATGTCAAAGGAATAAACACACTCTCAAAAAAATAAACACACTCTCAAAATAAAAAACACACTCTCTAAAAAAAATAAACACACACAGAGAAATAAACACACTCTCTCAAGAAAATAAACACACTCAATTAAAAAATAAACACACTCTCAAAAAATAAAAACACTCTCTCAAAGGAATAAACACACTCTCTCAAAGGAATAAAAACACTCTCTCAAAGGAATAAAAACACTCTCTCAAAGGAATAAGCACACTCTCTCAAAGGAATAAACACACTCTCTCAAAGGAATAAACACACTGTCAAAAAATAAACACACAGTCAAAAAATAAACACACAGTCAAAAAAATAAACACAATCTCAAAAAAATAAACACACTCTCAAAAAAATAAACACACTCTCAAAAAAATAAACACACTCTCAAAAAAATAAACACACTCTCAAAAAAATAAACACACTCTCAAAAAAATAAACACACTCTCAAAAAAATAAACACACTCTCAAAAAAATAAACACACTCTCAAAAAAATAAACACACTCTCAAAAAAATAAACACACTCTCAAAAAAATAAACACACTCTCAAAAAAATAAACACACTCTCAAAAAAATAAACACACTCTCAAAAAAATAAACACACTCTCAAAAAAATAAACACACTCTCAAAAAAATAAACACACTCTCAAAAAAATTAACACACTCTCAAAAAAATAAACACACTCTCAAAAAAATAAACACACTCTCAAAAAAATTAACACACTCTCAAAAAAATTAAAACACTCTCAAATAAATTAACACACTCTCAAAAAAATTAACACACTCTCAAAAAAATTAACACACTCTCAAAAAAATAAACACACTCTCAAAAAAAAATAAACACACTCTCAAAAAAAATAAACACACTCTCAAAAAAAATAAACACACTCAAAAAAATAAACACACTCTCAAAAAAATAAACACACACTCAAAAAAATAAACACACACTCAAAAAAATAAACACACACTCAAAAAAATAAACACACTCAAAAAAATAAACACACACTCAAAAAAATAAACACACACTCAAAAAAATAAACACACTCTCAAAAAAATAAACACACACTCAAAACAATAAACACACTCTCAAAAAAATAAACACACACTCAAAAAAATAAACACACACTCAAAAAAATAAACACACACTCAAAAAAATAAACACACACTCAAAAAAATAAACACACTCTCAAAAAAATAAACACACTCTCAAAAAAATAAACACACTCTCAAAAAAATAAAACACTCTCAAAAAAATAAAACACTCTCAAAAAAATAAACACTCTCAAAAAAATAAACAGTCTCAATAAAATAAACAGTCTCAATAAAATAAACAGTCTCAATAAAATAAACACTCTCAAAAAATTAACACACACTGAAAAAATTAACACACACTGAAAAAATTAACACACACTCAAAAAAATTAACACACTCTCTCAAAAAAAATAAACGCACTCTCTAAAAAAACACATTCTCTCAAAAAATAAACAGACACACTCTTTCAAAAAAATAAACACACACTCAAAAAATTACACACTCTCAAAAAATTAACATAATCTCAAAAAATAAACACACTCTCAAAAAAATAAACACACTCTCAAAAAAATAAACACACTCTCAAAAAATAAACACACTCTCAAAAAAATAAACACACTCTCAAAAAAATAAACACACTCTCATAAAAAATAAACACACTCTCAAAAAATAAACACACTCTCAAAAAATAAACACACACTCAAAAAATAAACACACACTCAAAAAAATAAACACACTCTCAAAAAAATAAGCACACTCTCAAAAAAATAAACACACTCTCAAAAAAATAAACACACTCTCAAAAAAATAAACACACTCTCAAAAAAATAAACACACTCTCAAAAAAATAAACACACTCTCAAAAAAATAAACACACTCTCTCAAAAAAATAAACACACTCTCTCAAAAAAATAAACACACTCTCTCAAAAAAATAAACACACTCTCTCAAAAAAATAAACACACACTCTCAAAAAAATAAACACACTCTCTCAAAAAAATAAACACACTCTCTCAAAAAAATAAACACACTCTCTCAAAAAAATAAACACACTCTCTCAAAAAAAGAAACACATTCTCTCAGAAAAAGAAACACACTCTCTCAAAAAAATAAACACACACACTCAAAAAAATAAACACACTCTCTCAAAAAAATAAACACACTCTCAAAAAAATAAACACACTCTCTTAAAAAAATAAATACACTCTCTCAAAAAAATAAACACACTCTCAAAAAAATAAACACACTCTCAAAAAAATAAACACACTCTCAAAAAAATAAACACACTTTCAAAAAAATAAACACACTCTCAAAAAAATAAACACACTCTCAAAAAAATAAACACTCTCAAAAAAATAAACACACTCTCAAAAAAATAAACACACTCTCAAAAAAATAAACACACTCTCAAAAAAATAAACACACTCTCAAAAAAATAAACACACTCTCTTAAAAAATAAACACACTCTCAGAAAAATAAACACACTCAAAAAAATAAACACACTCTCTCAAAAAATAAACACACTCTCTCAAAAAATAAACACACTCTCTCAAAAAATAAACACACTCTCTCAAAAAAATAAACACACTCTCTCAAAAAAATAAACACACTCTCTCAAAAAAGTAAACACACTCTCTCAAAAAAGTAAACACACACTCTCAAAAAAATAAACACACTCTCTCAAAAAAAATAAACACACTCTCTCAAAAAAAATAAACACACTCTCTCAAAAAAAATAAACACACTCTCTCAAAAAAAATAAACACACACTCTCAAAAAAATAAACACATTCTCTCAAAAAAAGAAACACATTCTCTCAAAAAAATAAACGAACACACTGAAAAAAGCACATTCTCTGAAAAAAAATAAACTCACACTCTCTAAAAAAGAAACACATTCTCTCAAAAAAAGAAACATTCTCTCAAAAAAAGAAACACATTCTCTCAAAAAAAGAAACACATTCTCTCAAAAAAAGAAACACATTCTCTCAAAAAAAGAAACACATTCTCTCAAAAAAAGAAACACATTCTCTCAAAAAAAGAAACACACACTCTCAAAAAAATAAACACACACTCTCAAAGAAATAAACACACACTCTCAAAGAAATAAACACACACTCTCAAAGAAATAAACACACTGTCTCAATAAAATAAACACACTCTCTCAAAAAAAATAAACACACTCTCTCAAAAAAAATAAACACACTCTCTCAAAAAAAATAAACACACTCTCTCAAAAAAAATAAACACACTCTCTCAAAAAAAATAAACACACTCTCTCAAAAAAAATAAACACACTCTCTCAAAAAAAATAAACACACTCTCTCAAAAAAATTAAACACACACTCAAAAAAATAAACACAATCTCTCAAGAAAATTAACACACACTCTCAAAATAAAAACACACTCTCTCAATAAAAAACACACTCTCTAAAAAAACACACTCTCAAAATAAAAACACACTCTCTCAAAATAATAAACACACACTCTCAAAATAATTAACACACACACTCAAAATAATAAACATACACTCTCAAAGGAATAAACACACTCTCAAAAAAATAAACACACTCTCAAAAAAATAAACACACTCTCAAAAATATAAACACACTCTCAAAAATATAAACACAGTCTCAAAAAAATAAACACACTCTCAAAAAAATAAACACACTCTCAAAATAAGAAACACACTCTCAAAATAAGAAACACACTCAAAATAATAAACACTCTCTCTATAAAAATAAACACACACACAGAGAAATAAACACACTCTCTCAAGAAAATAAACACACTCAATCAAAAAATGAACACACACTCAAAAAAATAAAAACACTCTCTCAAAGGAATAAACACAGTCATAAAATAAACACACTCTCGAAAAAATAAACACACTCTCAAAAAAATAAACACACTCTCAAAAAAATAAACACACTCTCAAAAAAATAAACACACTCTCAAAAAAATAAACACAATCTCAAAAAAATAAACACACTCTCAAAAAAATACACACACTCTCAAAAAAATAAACACTCTCAAAAAAATAAACACACTCTCAAAAAAATAAACACACTCTCAAAAAAATAAACACTCTCTCAAAAAAATAAACACTCTCTCAAAAAAATAAACACTCTCTCAAAAAAATAAACACTCTCTCAAAAAAATAAACACTCTCTCTAAAAAATAAACACTCTCTCAAAAAAATAAACACTCTCTCAAAAAAAATAAACACACTCTCAAAAAAATAAACACAGTCTCAAAAAAATAAACACTCTCAAAAAATTAACACACTCTCAAAAAATTAACACTCTCTCAATAAAAATAAACACACTCTCTAAAAAACACATTCTCTCAAAAAATAAACAAACACACTCTTTCAAAAAAATAAACACACTCTCAAAAAATAAACACACTCTCAAAAAATAAACACACTCTCAAAAAATAAACACACTCTCAAAATATAAACACACTCAAAATATAAACACACTCTAAAAAAATAAACACAATCTCAAAAAATAAACACACACTCAAAAAATTACACACTCTCAAAAAAATAAACACACTCTTCCAAAAAAATAAACACACTCTCTTAAAAAATAAACACACTCTCAAAAAAATAAACACACTCTCAAAAAAATAAATACACTCTCAAAAAAATAAACGAACACACTGAATAAAAGCACATTCTCTGAAAAAAAATAAACTCACACTCTCTAAAAAATAATCACATTCTCTCAAAAAAAGAAACACACACTCTCTAAAAAAGAAACACATTCTCTCTAAAAAGTAAACACAGTCCTTCAAAAAAATAAACACACTCTCTCAAAAAAATAAACACACTCTCTCAAAAAAAAACACACTCTCTCAAAAAAAAAACACACTCTCTCAAAAAAATAAACACTCTCAAAAAAATAAACACTCTCTCAAAAAAATAAACACTCTCTCAAAAAAATAAACACTCTCTCAAAAAAATAAACACACTCTCTCAAAAAAATAAACACACTCTCTCAAAAAAATAAACACACACACTCAAAAAAATAAACACACACACTCAAAAAATAAACACACACTCTCAAAAAAATAAACACACTCTCTCAAAAAAATTAAACACACACTCAAAAAAATAAACACAATCTCTCAAGAAAATTAACACACACTCTCAAAATAAAAACACACTCTCTCAATAAAAAACACACTCTCTAAAAAAACACACTCTCAAAATAAAAACACACTCTCTCAAAATAATAAACACACACTCTCAAAATAATTAACACACACACTCAAAATAATAAACATACACTCTCAAAGGAATAAACACACTCTCAAAAAAATAAACACACTCTCAAAAAAATAAACACACACTCTCAAAAAAATAAGCACACTCTCTCAAAAAAATAAGCACACTCTCTCAAAAAAAAAAACATACTCTCAAAAAAATAAACACACTCTCAAAAAAATAAACACACACAAAAAAATAAACACACACTCTCAAAAAAATGAACACACACTCTCAAAAAAATATACACACTCTCTCAAGAACATAAACACAAACCCTCAAAATAAGAAACACTCTATGTCAAAGGAATAAACACACTCTCAAAAAAATAAACACACTCTCAAAATAAAAAACACACTCTCAAAAAAATAAACACACACTCAAAAAAATAAACACACACTCAAAAAAATAAACACACACTCAAAAAAATAAACACACACTCAAAAAAATAAACACACTCTCAAAAAAATAAACACACTCTCAAAAAAATAAACACACTCTCAAAAAAATAAACACACTCTCAAAAAAATAAAACACTCTCAAAAAAATAAAACACTCTCAAAAAAATAAACACTCTCAAAAAAATAAACAGTCTCAATAAAATAAACAGTCTCAATAAAATAAACAGTCTCAATAAAATAAACACTCTCAAAAAATTAACACACACTGAAAAAATTAACACACACTGAAAAAATTAACACACACTCAAAAAAATTAACACACTCTCTCAAAAAAAATAAACGCACTCTCTAAAAAAACACATTCTCTCAAAAAATAAACAGACACACTCTTTCAAAAAAATAAACACACACTCAAAAAATTACACACTCTCAAAAAATTAACATAATCTCAAAAAATAAACACACTCTCAAAAAAATAAACACACTCTCAAAAAAATAAACACACTCTCAAAAAATAAACACACTCTCAAAAAAATAAACACACTCTCAAAAAAATAAACACACTCTCATAAAAAATAAACACACTCTCAAAAAATAAACACACTCTCAAAAAATAAACACACACTCAAAAAATAAACACACACTCAAAAAAATAAACACACTCTCAAAAAAATAAGCACACTCTCAAAAAATAAACACACTCTCAAAAAAATAAACACACTCTCAAAAAAATAAACACACTCTCAAAAAAATAAACACACTCTCAAAAAAATAAACACACTCTCTCAAAAAAATAAACACACTCTCTCAAAAAAATAAACACACTCTCTCAAAAAAATAAACACACTCTCTCAAAAAAATAAACACACACTCTCAAAAAAATAAACACACTCTCTCAAAAAAATAAACACACTCTCAAAAAAATAAACACACTCTCTCAAAAAAATAAACACACTCTCTCAAAAAAAGAAACACATTCTCTCAGAAAAAGAAACACACTCTCTCAAAAAAATAAACACACACACTCAAAAAAATAAACACACTCTCTCAAAAAAATAAACACACTCTCAAAAAAATAAACACACTCTCTTAAAAAAATAAATACACTCTCTCAAAAAAATAAACACACTCTCAAAAAAATAAACACACTCTCAAAAAAATAAACACACTCTCAAAAAAATAAACACACTCTCAAAAAAATAAACACACTTTCAAAAAAATAAACACACTCTCAAAAAAATAAACACACTCTCAAAAAAATAAACACTCTCAAAAAAATAAACACACTCTCAAAAAAATAAACACACTCTCAAAAAAATAAACACACTCTCAAAAAAATAAACACACTCTCAAAAAAATAAACACACTCTCTTAAAAAATAAACACACTCTCAGAAAAATAAACACACTCAAAAAAATAAACACACTCTCTCAAAAAATAAACACACTCTCTCAAAAAATAAACACACTCTCTCAAAAAATAAACACACTCTCTCAAAAAAATAAACACACTCTCTCAAAAAAATAAACACACTCTCTCAAAAAAGTAAACACACTCTCTCAAAAAAGTAAACACACACTCTCAAAAAAATAAACACACTCTCTCAAAAAAAATAAACACACTCTCTCAAAAAAAATAAACACACTCTCTCAAAAAAAATAAACACACTCTCTCAAAAAAAATAAACACACACTCTCAAAAAAATAAACACATTCTCTCAAAAAAAGAAACACATTCTCTCAAAAAAATAAACGAACACACTGAAAAAAGCACATTCTCTGAAAAAAAATAAACTCATACTCTCTAAAAAAGAAACACATTCTCTCAAAAAAAGAAACACATTCTCTCAAAAAAAGAAACACATTCTCTCAAAAAAAGAAACACATTCTCTCAAAAAAAGAAACACATTCTCTCAAAAAAAGAAACACATTCTCTCAAAAAAAGAAACACACACTCTCAAAAAAATAAACACACACTCTCAAAGAAATAAACACACACTCTCAAAGAAATAAACACACACTCTCAAAGAAATAAACACACTGTCTCAATAAAATAAACACACTCTCTCAAAAAAAATAAACACACTCTCTCAAAAAAAATAAACACACTCTCTCAAAAAAAATAAACACACTCTCTCAAAAAAAATAAACACACTCTCTCAAAAAAAATAAACACACTCTCTCAAAAAAAATAAACACACTCTCTCAAAAAAAATAAACACACTCTCTCAAAAAAAATAAACACACTCTCTCAAAAAAAATAAACACACTCTCTCAAAAAAAATAAACACACTCTCTCAAAAAAAATAAACACACTCTCTCAAAAAAAATAAACACACTCTCTCAAAAAAAATAAACACACTCTCTCAAAAAAAATAAACACACTCTCTCAAAAAAAATAAACACACACTCTCAAAAAAATAAACACACTCTGTCAAACAAATAAACACACTCTCTCAAAAAAATAAACACACACTCTCAAAAAAATAAACACACACTCTCAAAAAAATAAACACACACTCTCAAAAAAATAAACACACACTCTCAAAAAAATAAACACACACTCTCAAAAAAATAAACACACACTCTCAAAAAAATAAACACACACTCTCAAAAAAATAAACACACACTCTCAAAAAAATAAACACACACTCTCAAAAAAATAAACACACACTCTCAAAAAAGTAAACACACACTCTCAAAAAAATAAACACACACTCTCAAAAAAATAAACACACACTCTCAAAAAAATAAACACACACTCTCAAAAAAATAAACACACACTCTCAAAAAAATAAACACACACTCTCAAAAAAATAAACACACACTCTCAAAAAAATAAACACACACTCTCAAAAAAATAAACACACACTCTCAAAAAAATAAACACACACTCTCAAAAAAATAAACACACACTCTCAAAAAAATAAACACACACTCTCAAAAAAATAAACACACACTCTCAAAAAAATAAACACACACTCTCAAAAAAATAAACACACACTCTCAAAAAAATAAACACACACTCTCAAAAAAATAAACACACACTCTCAAAAAAATAAACACACACTCTCAAAAAAATAAACACACACTCTCAAAAAAATAAACACACACTCTCAAAAAAATAAACACACACTCTCAAAAAAATAAACACACACTCTCAAAAAAATAAACACACACTCTCAAAAAAATAAACACACACTCTCAAAAAAATAAACACACACTCTCAAAAAAATAAACACACACTCTCAAAAAAATAAACACACACTCTCAAAAAAATAAACACACACTCTCAAAAAAATAAACACACACACTCAAAAAAATAAACACACACTCTCAAAAAAGTAAACACACACTCAAAAAAATAAACACACACACTCAAAAAAATAAACACACACTCTCAAAAAAATAAACACACACTCTCAAAAAAATAAACACACACTCTCAAAAAAATAAACACACACTCTCAAAAAAATAAACACACACTCTCAAAAAAATAAACACACACTCTCAAAAAAATAAACACACACTCTCAAAAAAATAAACACACTCTCTCAAAAAAATAAACACACTCTCTCAAAAAAATAAACACACTTTCAAAAAAATAAACACACAGTCTCAAAATAATAAACACACTCTGTCAAAACAAACACACACACACATCAAATATATAAACACACACACATCAAAGAAATAAACACAATCTAAAAAAAATAAACATACTGTCTCAAAGAAATATACACTCGCTCTAAATATAAAAACCACTAAATAGAATCACTCAAAAAATATAAAACACTCACATGAAATGAAACTATCTCTCACACAAAAATCGAATGCAAAATTCAAAATTAGACATGAACCTCTATTCACACTAACGTTATCTTGAAAGTAATCGATTTCTATTCTAGACTTACGCATGAAACTATACATAAATATATTAAATGCTCTTAAATAGAGAATATCCAGCAATCGAAAAATGTACTTTCCGTAATATCCGTTCCCTTTCCATAAACACAAATCATTTATATAATTACATTTCTCAGAGTGCTTACAAATCTTTACCTTGCACGCATTTAGCTTCGCAAACACAAATCTTCAGACTACGATGCAATTAATTCCGTATTAGAGCGTTCAAAAAGTAGAACAGCTCTCCACTCTTGAAATTATGGGCTAAACTGAACCAAGTAATCGAGTGATTACACGACACGTCCAAATCAGAACCAACGAAATTTGAAATGTCAAAAAAGACTACGAAATGCTGCACGACACGGTCTATTGATATTAGCGTTATTTTACTGTAAGTAATATTTGCCATCAGTGGTAATAACTTACGTCATCAATGACTTTTTGCATGATTACTTAAATGTAGCAATTTATGTTACAGAAATGAATTTGGATTTATAGGAGCACAATAGAGAATTGGCCTATATTTATAGTAGGGACATAGTACAGACAGAACTATATTGTTCCTATTCCAATTTAACATACTGAAAAAATTGCAGTTGACATCCATTCTAGAATATCAATATTCGTCACATGAATTCTAAGTTAAGTTTTAGTGTGTGGTATACATGCAGCAACTTTTTTCACCTGCCAAAAGTTAGACTATTTCATTAGGATGTTTAGGTGAGGAGTTTGGACTTTTTCTATTGCTGGTTATCACAATAAAAAAATTAAGACAACGTTTCGAAGAGTGGTTTTCCCTTCGTCTTCAGGTGGAAGGAAGGAGATAAGAGAAAAAACCTACTGTTCGGATCGTTACGTACAGCTATTGTGTATGACTGATCGTCGATTCCTGGCTTTGGTGGAGATTATAATTAAGAAAGACCCGAAGTCATTAGCAGTATGTTGGCACTAAAACCAAACGGAATAAAGAAGATGGGCGTGAAGTGGCCAAAAAATTGATGAAAAACACACAAATGAGGGGGTGGGGAACTGAAAAAATGAACAAGTGTTATGATACTGCGATAGAAAATAATAGAAAGATAAAAAGGAAAAAAAATGAAAAAAAAACGGAAAAACTAGTAACAAAGGACAAGATAAAAACTACTACTGCCACCTAGCGGTAGCAGACACTACTACTAATTACTAAGCTGCAGCACTAGGTTACGTTGTCTAATGGTGGTGGAAATGACTCCAGGTGGTCTACGTGGTGTTGGTGACAGCATTCTTCCCCTTGTATTGAATATTTCTGATGTCTTGTTCAACTATGGGTAACCAAATATCCGGAAGAATTAGACTAGGTTGACTAATGGCACTGTCCGAAAAACTCATATGTGCGGCTTCCTTGTATTTCCTCTGTCAGAGAACGCTCAGTTTGTAGGATTGAAGTGTTTTCCCACTTTATTTTGTGTCCGGATTCAAAGCTGTGTTGTACTATTCTTGATTTGTCTAGGCATTGTTTGAAGTTGTACTTGTACTCCTTGTGGACGGGGTTTGCTCGTTTCGCCTATATATATATATATATATATATATATATATATATATATATATATATAGGTAGTGAACAGTGAACATTGCTGAAAACTAATTGTGCAGAAGAAACGGGACACTTAGCAACTTCTCTGAAGCTTGACCAAGGTTCGATGCCTGCGATTAACAATGCCTCTGAAAGGAAAACGAGCATTATCACCTTTCAGCATTAGACTCTCGGGTATTCCATAGTTTCTTGGAACTTGACATTTACAATATTCCTATAGGTACTACTTACAAGTTCCATCATCAGGGCAGGTAGGTATGGGTTCGTTATGTCCGGCTACTACAGGCTCAGTCGCATATTCATCCATGCAGCCATGTTGCCAAGTGTACTGTTCTGGCTGGCCAGTGCCTCTTGTCTTTCACTGTGTGCAACAAAATTGCAATTACACAGAATTTTAATTTTCCACTTCTTTCAGTTAAACTAGATAGCCTATGTCACTCAATTTTTTTTTAAAATCGCTCTATTACATTTAAATCAATAAAACAACTGCCAGTTTTCGATATCTCCCCTACACCACACACAGAACTGACGTGTGATTTGCGTTTAATTATGGGTTAAATGGGGGGATAGCTAAGTGACATGAAACTCAGGTATGTGACAAGGTCAGAGTGGGTTAGTTGAGGGAATATTTAAGTAACGCTGAGGAATTTGGAAGGTTTCAATGATTTATGTTACCTCCTCCGTGTGTAGTCTGGAGAGTTGCTGAATTGTTTTTATTTTAGTTGGTTATTTAACGGCGATGTATTAACTAGGTTATTTAGCGTCGATTGGTGATATCAAGATGGCATTTGGCGAGATGAGGCCGAGGATTCGCCATAGATTACCTTGCATTCACATTACGGTTGGGTAAAACCTCGGAAAAAACCCAACCTCGTAATCAGCCCAAGCGGGGATCGAACCCACGCCCAAACGAAACTTCAGGCAGGCAAGCGTCTTAACCGACTGAGCCACGCCGGTGGCTGAGTTACTGAAGTTTCGCCAAAATAATTAAGCAATAATAACACTGGCACGCAACTATTTTGCTACAGAAAGCAATTTATATTTTTCAGTTCTCCACTAAGGATAGTTACAAAGCCCATATCTAGTTTCGTTTCATTATGTCCAATTTTCTAAAAATTACATTTCTTTTATTTTTGAAATTCATGAAAATGTCTAAATACTGCAATTAGTATATATATCCTTAGATAAATTATATTACGTTAAAGTTGGTAATTTAAACATAATGAAATCGCTGAAATGTTACAAAACAAAATATTTAAAATGTTGGCGGAAGTACCTCTAAATTTCATTTTTCTTGCTTAATATTGCGTTAAGAAACTTAAAAAAAAAAAATCACTTCATTTCTGCATTTATTCGTATGCCTTTCCTTCAAACTGATGGGTAGAAGCCTTAAATGCGTGTATTTTGTGAAAAGAAAGTTTCTTAGTGGTGCAATAAAATTACTTTCTGTTTAAGTGCACCGCCAAAGAGCAGAATTCAAAAACGGCGCAACGTTTCGAGCAACATTTTGGACATCTGAATGGGTGAAAGTAATTATTTATAATAAATTATAATTAATATAATATATAATAATGTAGTGTTATATTAATTGGGTGGAGTTACGCAATAAGAGACCGACAAAAACGTCTCCGAGATCTTCACCACTGAGTAAATCTGGTTTTTTATTAAATATTTTATGCAAGAAGTATTTTAGCATTCGTACTATTACAACATACAGCACAAATGATAATAAAAATACTAACCTATTTTTAATAACAGACCAGGAGTTGACTTAATTTTGCAAAGCAAAATAAATCAAACTAATTTTGCTTATAAATCGCACCAGAGTGCAGATATCACATTTTTTATTTTTTCCGAGTTGAATAATCCGGCCAACAACAGATGTGCAAATCTCAATTTCTTTCAAAATGTCGATTGGTCTATTGTTGCGCATCTCTATCCAATTATATAAAAATAATTTTTAGTAATTATTAATACAAATTAATTTTAATAAAAATTCAAGGTTTAATAAGTAATTTTAAACTCAATATTATATTACAGCATTAAAATAAGTTTCATAAAATAATGTACCTCAGTTGAAGTTTTTCAAATTCTTGTTTAAATTTTGAAGTTCTTCGTTCTTACTTCCAAAAATTACACAAAAACTTGGCGAGATAGAGAAAATCTGAATACAGGTTCGGATTCAACAGTCTTCAATACCTAAAAGCTGTCATAAGTTAGATTAGCGCATTATATATTATGTTTATTTATTTAACCATTTATAGATTGATTTATTAATTTACTTATTCATTTATTATTTACTTATTCATTTATTATTTACTTATTCATTCATTATTTACTTATTCATTCATTATTTACTTATTCATTCATTATTTACTTATTCATTCATTATTTACTTATTCATTCATTATTTACTTATTCATTCATTATTTACTTATTCATTCATTATTTACTTATTCATTCATTATTTACTTATTCATTCATTATTTACTTATTCATTCATTATTTACTTATTCATTCATTATTTACTTATTCATTCATTATTTACTTATTCATTCATTATTTACTTATTCATTCATTATTTACTTATTCATTCATTATTTACTTATTCATTCATTATTTACTTATTCATTCATTATTTACTTATTCATTCATTATTTACTTATTCATTCATTATTTACCTATTCATTATTTACTTATTCATTATTTACTTATTCATTATTTACTTATTCATTATTTACTTATTCATTATTTACTTATTCATTATTTACTTATTCATTATTTACTTATTCATTCACTTATTAATTTATTCATTCACTTATTAATTTATTCATTCACTTATTAATTTATTCATTTATTATTCATTTACTCATTTGCCCACTTACCCATTCATCCATTCATTTATTTATTTAAACTGTCAATGTCGAAGTTAGTTTTTATTTTTATTTTCAAAATTACAGAAAAATCTGAAGTGATACAGAAAATAAGAATACAGATTCGGATGAATGACACTTCAGTTATCTAGAATCAGTAAGTTTTTCTCTTGGAGCAGAAAACATTTCCTGATATGCATATAAGTATAATCCATTTGCTGCATTGAGTACAGAATAAACTGTAGGGCATCAGTCAATCATAGTCAAGCATGTATTTTCTTAAATTGCTCTTCCTGCAATGCATTATTACACATATTTTACTTTTGTAATTTCCTACATAGCCTAGAGTATTTTACAAATTTTACGATATTTTCAATATGTAGTTAGAAAAATTTCTCCGCGTAACGGCCCAAACCCCGGCTAGAATATTACTCGAGACGAGTAAAGTCTGTAAAATCAAAGTTAAATAAATATTTAGTATTTCATTTCATTACGATAAAACCTTTCCCACTGCAGACGCGCTGAATTGTGTGTCGAGTCAAATAGGGTAATGCGAGATGCGTAGAATCAAATCGCAGTAATGGGTAGAAATGAATGCTCTGAAATGCACAAGTATACTAGAAAACGATAAATTATATTTTTAAAACTTTTAGAAATCAAAAATAAGTAATGAGTCACTGAATATTTGTATTGGCTATAAATTTGTACGAAATCAAACCGGTTTCTTTTAAAACTTTCGAACGATTCCTAATATAAAACAGAAATACTGTAAACTAGAAGGTGGTCTTACGTATAAATGTTATTTTAGCATGGAAACTGAAATATTTCTGAAAGCCTATAAATTTAGTATTTAGAACTGAAACGCTTCCCAACAAATATACTTAATATAATTTACTCACCACCTGGCTTGTCCGTTGGCTGCGTTGTTTCTACGCCAACGGCTTTACTACAAATGAACCGCTGTTCTAAGACGGAGGTGTTCGAACTCTGCTGGTCTTCTGGCAAATGACAGTTGAATCTCAAGTATTACCCCCACTCTAGTGATCAGCGTGTCACAATATAGTAAATTGGCCTACTATAAAAGTAGAATTAATAATAATTAATCTTGTATGAATATATTTTATTAATGAGTATAATGTGGCATTTATTACTAAACTAATTCATTCAATTGTTATTGTAATTATGTAACTATTTAATTATAATTCCTGTGTAATTCTAGGAAGCCTCGAACTAAAAATCGACGATCGAACATGGCGTTTGAAAACGAAATAATAGATCAAATACCGTAAGGAGAAAATAAAAATACAGCATCTATTTACACGAATAAAATAATACGTAAAAATTACAAAAATTCTTCTATATTTCCTTAACTTCTTCTCCCTCATAATATTACATTCTCTTCTCCCATTAAAGGAACCTTTAAAAATGAGATTATGAGTAAAAAAGCGTAACATGTCCATATTTTACATTTCAAGAAATCGGCATTTTGTTGCATTAAAATGATTTAGTTCACAAATTATCAACGATATGCAGACAAAGTTGCTAAATAATTAACTGTTGTTGATACAGTCTAAAATAAACCAATGAATGAACAGCTAAAATTCCATTTTCTTGAAATGTGAAATATGGACATGGTCCACTCTTTTACTCAAGGGCCCAAATATAATTATGCTATATGCACAAGTGTTGCCAACTTTGAATACCACAACAACTCTATTATTCTTTTCTTCTACAGGCCTATGTATCACCAAATTCTGTACTTAAATATGAGGGAATCAGAAGCAAAGAAGTACAAGTGACATTACAAAAGAAAGTGAGTTCAGTGCATCAAGGGTAAGATAAAGCATACAAATTTTTAGTGGCAATGGGATATATCTTTTAAACTATATCATACATAAAATTTAAAATTAAATCTTCACGGAATTTACGAAAACTTTAACATTTTTAATCACATTTCCTCGTGAGTGCAATTACAGCCCTTTGCTTCTGACCCCCTCATATGTCCCTTTTATCTCATGTTTTTCTCACACTTTTGTTCTTATTTTTATTATTGTTTCTTCTTCAATTACATTTCTGCTTTCTATAAATGGAATGCCTTCTCCCTATTATCCTCTTATATGTCTTATTCTTCTTTATTCCTTACACATGCAGTATATCTGATTTTATACCTACCTTTAATAAATGGATCGTCTTGTTGGTATTATTGTTCCATATTAGAAAAATAACTACCGTACATTAAATAAATAAATGTCCCGCGTCGTGACGTCGCGGTCTAAGGCCTCCTGTCTAGGACTCGCGTTAAGGAATGCGCGCTGGTTCGAGTCCTCATGGGGGAAGAAATTTTCTCACGAAATTTCGGCCAGTGTATGGGACCGGTGCCCACCCAGCATCGTGATGCACTTGGGGAGCTACTATAGGTAGCATAAATCTATTTTCGCAAACCAGCTATAACGGCTGGGGGGGGGATCATCGTGCTAACCACTAGAAACCTCCATACTGGTTGGATGATCGTCCACCTCTGCGTCAGCATGTGGACGTGAGGCCAGTAGCCGGCTGATTGATCTTGGCCCTTTATTGGCTGTAGCGCCATGGATTTACTTTTACTTTACACTAAATAAATAAAGAAGTATATATTCTCCGCCATATACCACATGGAAGACAATGTTTGGGACGCCCCTGAAAAGATGGACGGAGACCGTAACAGGCCACTAGGCCTAATACCTGCAAGGACGATGATATATATATAGTAAAAATTGGCGTTGAAATGCTTATGCATTCGGTTGGCTGTTATTGTGGTATTTAGATTTTTAAGACTTTGGGTCTCATTTATAAGGATTGTGAATATGATTGAGGGTGAAATAAATTCAATTCAAACTCCGTGTTCTTAGTTATTATTTTTCCTTTATTTCTTTATTGAATACACAACTTTCAGCTATAATATCTATACAAGCAGTAACAAACGAGTACTTAGAATTTCGTCAAGTGGTGGTCATTTTAAAATATTTATGTCGGTACGGCTTTCAAAATTATGTTTTTAATAACATTATCATTAATGTTTGATTATTATTATTATTATTATTATTATTATTATTATTACTATTATTATTACTTACTTGCTTTTAGGGAACCCGGAGGTTCATTGCCGCCCTCACATAAGCCCGCCATTGGTCTCTATGCTGAGCAAGATTAATCCAGTCTCTACCATCATATCCCACCTCCCTCAAATCAATTTTAATATTACCTTCCCATCTACGTCTCGATCTCCCCAAAGGTCTTTTCCCTTCCAGCCTCCCAACTAACACTCTGTATGCACTTCTCGATTCGTCCATACGTGCTACATGCCCTGCCCATCTCAAACGTCTGGATTTAATGTTCCTAAATATGTCAGGTGAGGAATAAAATGCTTGCAGCTCTGTGTTGTGTAACTTTCTCCATTCTCCTGTAACTTCATCCCTCTTAGCCCCAAATATTTTTCTGAGCACCTTATTCTCAAAATTATTATTATTATTATTATTATTATTATTATTATTATTATTATTATTATTATTATTATTAATGAAGATCAACCAAAGCAGGTAAATATTTACCTTCCATGCTGTGATGATCTCAGTCATAAATATAATATTCAAGATTGGAATGTCATTGGACTTATGTTTGGTGCGCGAGGAACAATTCCCAAATTTACATTGGAGATTCCCAGAAAATTAAAGGTTCCTGATAGGACTCTTCAGACAATTGCATCAACCATTTTAAAATCTTCATTGAACATCATCAATCATTATCTCTATTTAACTTAGTAATATTCAATGGATATTATTTATTTTCAATACATTTTTATCGTTTTGATAGCTACCAAATCTTGTCGCAGAATATTCTTTTTTAAAATTTCATTATGTATTTTTTTAACATTAATTACATTTTATTTTTTGTTCATTTGAATTGATTATGATACCGATATTTTAAATCCAAGTTATGGACGGCTATCATTTCGATGATATTCTCTCTATTATTATTATTATTATTATTATTATTATTATTATTATTATTATTATTATTATTATTTCCATACTACATTCCTTAAACAACATTCGAAAATTCCTTCCGCTATCTCTCAAGAAAATACTAGTAATGCCCCATTTCGACTATTGTGATTCTCTACTGACCGACCTCAGTGTCAACCAGTCGCAAAAATTACAACTTGTTCATAATTCTTGTGTTCGCTTCGTCTGCGATGTCCGTCGCGCTGACCACATTACCCCATCATTCCAAACTCTAAACTGGCTACGGCTTAACGAACGTAGAAATTTTCATTCTCTTGTTCTCCTTTTCCAAGTCCTTCACACCTCTACACCTACCTACCTTGCCTCCCGTTTCAGTTACCTGTCATCATATCATAATTTCTTCACACGCACGCAAAATAGCCGCATACTAGTCATACCAACACATAAGACATCATCGTATTCATCATCATACACAATCTCGCTCTCGCGCTTGTGGAATACCCTACCCAGTGACATCAGAGACTGTCGGAATTTAGTAGCGTTCAAAAGCAAACTTATTAAGCATTTTCTTATTGCGTAGAGTAGGTTTAATTTTTACTTAGTTAATAAAAAAGAACATTCTCTCTTCTTAATTTTTACAATGAACTGTCTAGCTTTTATTAGTCTGTTAATCTTTTAGTACTTTGATTTTGATTGTATTTGTAAATTCAATATTAATTGTAATTATAATTGTAATTGTAGTCTTAATATTGTAGTTGTAATCCCCTGGTAGAGGGAAGAGAAGGCCTGATGGCCTTATCTCTACCAGGTTAAATAAATAAATAAATAAATATTATTATTATTATTATTATTATTATTATTACTATTATTACTATTATTATAATTGATACAGTGTCATTAAATATTCAAGTTAATAATGTCCGGAAAAGCCAAGATAACGACTTTTGCATTACACGAGGTCATATTAACTGCTGTATACTTAAACAGGCTATACTGGTAGTACATGCATACATACATACATGCATGCATGCATACATACATACATACATACATACATACATACATACATACATACATACATACATACATACATACATACATACTGTACACGCACACACACAACATACACACATATACACATACATACACAATGGGATAGACGGAAGATCCTCTTTTAAACTCATCTCCTTTCGTAAGCTCGCCTCAGAATGGAAAATGTTTCCATCGAAATGCAGTCCGGTTTAGGACGAGGCCATGGGCCCAATCTGAATCTCCAATTCTGCATTTTTCAATTGGCTGTCTTCCATTTAATTCTCCTTTCCGTTTTCTCTCACCCTAGGGAATTCTCAAATACCCCGTTCGACTCTGACGTCATCCAATCTTCGCTTTATCTTTCCGAGTTGACACTGCGACGGCATATTTGGGGGCCTCTATAACGCGGGGAGTGAGGACCGCTGTTCGAAACTGAGTAGATGCTACGCTTCTATAGGTGGGGAGGATTTCCTTCGAGAAGGCAGTCAGCACAAGTGAAATATTAAATTATCTAAAGTATTGCATATTAAAAAAACGGAACTGGGCAGGAATATATGAACTGAGTAATGGATGAAAAAACAGATCAGTAAATAAATGGATGAACTTTTACATTGACGGGTGGATAAGTAGATGAGTGGGTGAATTGTTGAATGTATTGGTGTACTGCGTATGAATTGACTCGAGAATCAATAGGTGTATTCATTATTATAAATATTTAGATCATGCCTGCACAAGGTTTGCGCTCTCCGAGCCGGATCACAGCCCATGAGCGGAATGCAGATATTAGCTGCGCTCTGTATAAGGGTGGACTGGAAGAAGGGGTGATCTCGTACAAAGTATACACAAAAGGAAATACAGTACTAGTAAGAGCGTTTATGAAATGAATTCCAGTTCAATGTTTGCAAAAATATCTTAGACTATTATGAATTAATAAAGAAATAATTATTTTACAGAAATAATAGAAATTGTATAACTACTTAAATTACAATATCATTTTGTTATATTTTTATTTATCAGTTTATCAAAATGAGGTTTTATGCTGTTGGCAGCTGAAAGGAACAGTAGCCTACTGATCGTAATGAAACATCAGTTACAGATGTTCGATGTCTGCCTTTATTAAAGCTGATTATAGAAAACAGTTGCTCACAAATATAAATGTTGAGCCAAACATAGCAATCATTTTCACAGCAAGCTTGTGTAGTCGTGGATATTATTGTTAATGTTTAGTCTTCTAAAACTCAACCAGGCTACTAATATTATTCAAACGATCTTTAGCCCTTAGGTCACATTGAAGATCAACAAGTTCGAGCTGTAAATCGTTAAATGTTAAATGTTATGTTCCGTCTTTTAGATTCCTCCATACTGTACTGTAGCAGTAGGAAAGCAACGTGAAACAGTTACTGAGAATAGGCCTACACACTGCACTGCACTAGATAACTGAGTGGTCGTTTCCCTCTCCTCTACCTATATCAAGTCTATGTCATTCTGACGTATCTTCCTCTCCGTTTCGGCGAGCAGAAAACACAGCTCTCCGGCGCGCTCGTTGAGCGCTGTTTGCAGGTACGATTTAGATAAATTATTAATAAATTAATGAACGTATAACTTGATATTGAATGTGTGGATGGATTAGTAGTGCAGAGATGGATGGATGAATGAGTGGGTGACCTTGGAGTTGGAAGAAAGACGAGGGGAGAGAAGAATGCTGAATCAACGAAAGAAGACAATGGTGAAAGAGGAAGTGAAATAAGTGCGGGGAGTAGAAGGGGAAATATTGAGAGTGTAAAGCGAATATGTTAAGATATATACAGAGTGAAAAATAAGTTTGAAATATTGCTAATAACTTCTTAAATTTTAGTTTTATAATAGTACATTATGCAAAGAGCCTATAATGGTAGTAATTAAGACGCGAGTAGGTTTGTTTATGAAACTCGCTTGCGCTCTTTCATAATTTTCATACGAGCGTCTTAATTACCATTATAGGCAAGTTTCATACGACTTTTTATGCTCGACCATATTTCTAACTTGAAATTATTCATAAGTATTCATGTTATGGTTATGTAAGTGAGGAGCGGAACTGACCTAAATTGTGAGATGTGCGCAGACGCGAAAGTATTGAATTTTTCCAAGGGACGAATGTCATTGACCTTGATATAATCTAGAGAATAACATGAACATTAGTCTTGATATAACCTGGAAATTGATTTAGAATTGAAAAACAAGATGACAAATTGAATTTATTTCAATATTATTTACAATTAACGCTAATTATTATAGTAACAGAACATAACCTTCTGCGAGAGTATTGGATTTCCAGCCTCCGTGACGTTTCGCTAATTGTCTTTCGATTGCATATCCGAGAATAATCGATACTTGCGGTTTTATTTGAATATACATTTTCTTGAACCCTATTTTACCCGAAAGTACATTAGGGTTATAGTTATAGCCTGAGTTTATATTATTATAATGAAAATTCATTTGACGTGGATAACCCAGTCTTGCTACTTAAAATTAACACATACCTACTACAATAATTTGAATTATTTACAGGTTCTTAAATTAATTACATATAAAATTACATTGACGTGGGTAACCCAGTCTTGCTACTTAAAATTAACACATATATACTACAATAATTTGAATTGTTTACAAGTTCTTAAATATATTACATATAGACTTACATTGACGTGAGTTACCCAGTCTTGCTACTTACAATTAACAATTATATATACTACAATAATTTGAATTATTTACAAGTTCTTAAATATATTACATATAAAATTACAAAACTCTTTATAGCAGCACGTTTTTGTGAACAAATTGAATAATGGTTTGTCATATATTATATTACAAAAATGTAAATGTCCGACAAAAATAAATCTTTTGTTTTCGAACACTGGACAATGAAACAGAAGGTGATCCACAGTCTGCTCTTCCTCACAGATACATAAATAGCCATTGTCCTTATGCAATTTAAATCGTTCTAGGTAAGCCCCAAATTTCCCATGACCCGATAAAAATTGTGTTAATATAAAATCTGGTATAATTTGGTTTCTATTTAAGCGGGTGTCGACGCTGGGAAAGAAGATTTCTCTCGTAACTGAACCCTTTGTACTGCACAGCCACTGATTGTTTCACCTATTTATTATGTGCTCACTTATTTTTCTTTTTGCATTACTTGCGGTTTTATAATGGTACAATGGTGATTTCTCATAGGCTGAACAAATGAATTATAATGAATAGGTGTACTTTAATGAGGTACATTAAAGGGCTACTACCAGGTGTATAATTACTACATTTCGGCATGGTCGAGCATAAAAAAGTTTTATACAAAAACTGTTGGAGATAAACCATACAATATTATACCAATGTTCGAAAACAGTTAGTTATTCACACATACGAGTGTGACAGTAAACTGAGTTTTTTAATGGCACCCTATATTAAAATTGTCATATTCCGAATCTCCATTACATTTTACGCATGAATGAGTAAAAACTTTACCCATTCTCCCTTTTCTTGTCTCTTAATTACACTCAGGGACAAAAAAAAACCAGACACTTTAATATTTGCTGGTATTTTGCAAAACATTATCTTCTCATACAATATTATGGTAGCCATCTGTTGTTATGGAGACGTGAATACATTGTTGATTGTTTTTTGTTTTATAAACAAGCCATTGCAACCAAATATTCCAATTTTGCTTTCGGAGTCTCAGCTATAACAATTTTGTCTCAATCATTTTGTGCTTCATTATCGTTATCATTCGTTATTTCTTTAATTTTACATTTTCTGAGTTTAAGTGGGGTTGTAACATTTGTCTTAAAACAAGATGCGACCTGAAGATGTGGCTCAAGCTGTAGCCCTTTACGATGATGGACGCAGTATACGTTACATTGCAAATGTTATGAATATGGCTAGAAGCACAACCCATGATGCCATAAAACGGTATAGAGAGACCCTAGAATATACCAGTAGACCAGGTTCGGGTCGTCCAAGAGCTACAAATCCAAATGAAGATTGGTATATGGTGTTGAGAGTTCTTAGGGATCGCAACCTGCCAGCTACTAGTGTAGCCCAGCAATTTGTTAACATGCCTGGACGCCCAATTTCAGCCAAAACAGTTAGAAGGAGGTTGAAAGCAAGTGGACTGATATCAAGTAGACCTGCAACTGTTCCCAGACTTCTCAGGATGCATCGAGTTGAACGACTGCGTTTTGCAAATGATCACAGGGATTGGAGAAATGGACAGTGGAGCTGCGTTCTGTTCACCGATGAGTCCCGTTTCAATCTGTGCTCACCTGATGGACGTGAAAGAGTTTGGAGAAGGAGGGGAGAACGATTTTCACAGTGTTGCATTTCCGAAAATGTGCCGTATGGAGGTGGTGGAGTGATGGTTTGGGCAGGAGTGTGTACGGATGCTCGTACAGAGTTGGTGTTTGTTGAAAATGGAAGACTAACAGCTGATAGGTATATAAATGAATGTTTGGCTGATCATGTTGTGCCATTTGGCCAATTTGTAGGCGATAATTTTGTTTTAATGCATGATAATGCACGGCCGCATATTGCCCATGCGGTCGGAGAGTATCTCCAAGAAGTGGGAATCCATGTTCTTCCATGGCCAGCAAGGAGTCCAGACATGAACCCAATTGAACACGTGTGGGACATGCTGGGACGGCGTGTTAAGAATAGACGACCGAGACCAGAATCGTTACAAGAGTTGAGGCGAGCACTTGGCGAAGAATGGGAACTTATTCCTCAAGAAGACATTACTAACCAAATTGAGAGCATGCCAAGACGTATGGATGCAGTTATTCAAGCCAGAGGGGGTAATACCCGTTACTAAAAAGAGTTTTTAATGTTTAAGGCACCATAAAATGAAAAAAAAAAGTTAGACCAAACGATGCCATAGTTATACGTCCTTTGTAATTTTTTGTAAACTTTCTCATCAGAGATTTTTTGTTTTTCAAATGTTGTGGTATAAGGTGCTAAATGAAACATTATTTAGTTTAAATGGGTTTTGTTTCATTTTGAAATAATTGGCAACAAAATACAAGCAAATATAGAAGTGTCCGGTTTTTTTTTTTGTCCCTGAGTGTATTTATTAAACTTGTTTCGTGAACTTCAAATTTGAGACAAATAAGTATGTAAATCATGTTGAGTAGGCTATGGAACTAAACAAAACATTTGACTAAACAAGCTTTATCATAGATCAGGTATGCTCAAAATTGTAAAAGCGCCGATTACACGGATGATGCTGCACTGCATAACACACACACAGTGTACGGACTGGGCTCCGCAACTACATTGCAGCACCGCCCGTGGCATAGTTCTTACACTCTTACAATTAATACGGATAATAAACTGAATTTGAAAAAGGAAATATTCAGTTATTACATTATTTATTATATTTTATACAGTTATGATACTATTATATCATAGATAATGTTATTTTCGTATTCCACATTCAACATGTGTAGGCATAATCTTTTCTGCAAGTAATTGGAAATCTATTCCGAACGACTTTACTGCAATGCACAAAAGATTCTCATCTGTTAATCGGGATCTATGTATGGATTTTTGGATTTAGCAACCTTCATTCTCGAAAATAATTGTTTGCACACATATTTCAAGTGACAGCAAATAAGCTCTTGGGATATTGCGTTTTGTTCATTTTTGAATATTTCTATACTTGGCAAGTCATATTCTCCGCATTTAGTTCTGAATTCTACTTGACTTTGTAAATCAATTAACTCGTCCTGGAACTGCACTCTCACGGATTGTACTCAATTTACTATGAAAGGATTAACAAAAATATTAATATCACTTTCCATACGTCTAAAATCATTAAATCCATGTTCTGTGAATTCACATTAGAGCTGTTCCAGTAGTGAGATGTAATTAACTATATTTTGTTCAGGCACCATAGATTTCTTTACAAGTTCACAAGGGTTTTTAGTGCCCTAGCTAATTCCCAACATACTACATAACTTGCTCCTAAACGTAGACTCTGAATTGTTCGACTCTCTTCAATGTTTGGCGTATCATGAAGTGCTTTCAATTCTTGAAACTGTAGTGCACGTTGCACCCTTGAAAAATTATTTTATCATAACATGTATTTCTGTTGGAATAAAATCACCACCATAACAATAATTGTAATAATAATAATAATAATAATAATAATGACAATAATAATAATAAAAATTTGGTATTCCCAAGAAACTAGTTCGATTAATTAAAATGTGTCTCAGTGAAACATACAGCAGAGTCCGTATAGGTCAGTTTCTATCTGATGTTTTTCCAATTCACTGCGGGCTGAAGCAGGGAGATGCACTATCACCTTTACTTTTTAACTTGGCTTTAGAATATGCCATTAGGAAAGTTCAGGATAACAGGCAGGGTTTGGAATTGAACGGGTTACATCAGCTGCTTGTCTATGCGGATGACGTGAATATGTTAGGAGAAAATCCACAAACGATTAGGGAAAACACGGAAATTTTACTTGAAGCAAGTAAAGCGATTGGTTTGGAAGTAAATCCCGAAAAGACTAAGTATATGATTATGTCTCGTGACCAGTTTATTGTACGAAATGGAAATATAAAAATTGGAGATTTATCCTTCGAAGAGGTGGAAAAATTCAAATATCTTGGAGCAACAGTAACAAATATAAATGACACTAGGGAGGAAATTAAACGCAGAATAAATATGGGAAATGCGTGTTATTATTCGGTTGAGAAGCTCTTATCATCCAGTCTGCTATCCAAAAATCTGAAAGTTAGAATTTATAAAACAGTTATATTACCGGTCGTTCTGTATGGTTGTGAAACTTGGACTCTAACTCTGAGAGAGGAACATAGGTTAAGGGTGTTTGAGAATAAGGTGCTTAGGAAAATATTTGGGGCTAAGCGGGATGAAGTTACAGGAGAATGGAGAAAGTTACACAACGCAGAACTGCACGCATTGTATTCTTCACCTGACATAATTAGGAACATTAAATGCACACGTTTGAGATAGGCAGGGCACGTAGCACGTATGGGCGAATCCAGAAATGCATATAGAGTGTTAGTTGGGAGACCGGAGGGAAAAAGACCTTTAGGGAGGCCGAGACGTAGATGGGAGGATAATATTAAAATGGATTTGAATGAGGTGGGATATGATGATAGAGACTGGATTAATCTTGCACAGGATAGGGATGGCGGGCTTATGTGAGGGTGGCAATGAACCTTCGGGTTCCTTAAAAGCCATTTGTAAGTAAGTAATAATAATAATAATAATAATAATAATATTAATGTTGATATATGAATACATATTACAGAAAACAGCTTCCCTGTCACTTCGGCATGTTCTAGAGCGTATAATGTTTTATGTTGCTCAGTAGTGTTCCTGACAATGCCTTACAACATAGTAAACACTTCACATTTTCACAACAAAAATAATCTTCCTCCCACACTGTACGGAATGATCGTTTGCTTACTAAAGCTTTTGACTGTGTCATTGTCCCGCACTGTTCGTACGTTTACTAAGTACTTGAACTGCCTTCTGCAGTCATCCGTCGAGCTTCGAACGAGGAACAGCACGCTCTGCATTGGAAGGTTGCGATTACAGAACGTAATCGGGAGTCAGAGAATGAGCATACCTGTCATAGATGCTCAAAGTGAGAACCATTCACAGACAAACAGCATCCCAATCTATCACGAAAACAGTTCATTACAGATATTAGATGGAACAGATCAGTTATGTAACTGTCATATATGTAAGCATATTACATTCTTGTTCACTAATCCCCTACAAATAGCGCAAATAAGCAAATTAGGCCTATACTGAAATAAACCGAAATAAGTGCAATCAATCAGTGCACTTCACTGCCCTCAAGCACATACCGGCACTTATGCCAGAAATAGTTTCATATGTGTGAATATAGGCCTATTATATTTATTGTTATTTATGTACAGTGACGTTAAAAAATATCTGATTCCACTAATCGACAGTGGAAGGACGGAGGGAAAAAGACCTTTGGGGAGGCCGAGACGCAGATGGGAAGATAATATTAAAATGGATTTGAGGGAGGTGGGATATGGTGATAGAGACTGGATTAATCTTACTCAGGATAGGGACCAATGGCGGGCTTATGTGAGGGCGACAATGAACCTCCGGGTTCCTTAAAAGCCAGTAAGTAAGTAAGTAAGTACTAATCGACAGTAATCGATAATTTGTTGGTGTAAGTGTGGCTTCTGCAGTTATTACTTCTATGAATAGATGGCGAAGATAATAGTCAGTGTTGCCAATCGTACATAAATATATCCTCCTTATAGAAATCAATTTTTCATCCCACTCTACTGATTGTAAAACAACACTGGGTGGCTGGAAAACGCTGATGTTGTTAATTATGACAATAGTTTATGCTTAATACACATAATCATTTCCCTAACACATTTTTAACACCCCCCATAATGCTGCCACCTATTGAGAACTAGCGGAACTCTTTCAAAGTTTGTCAATTTTTTTATGTCTTTGGTTCTGACTTATCCCGTGGTTGGAAAGTTCTCTTACACGATCATAAAATCGTAGGCCAGATATATTTGAACATGAGTGTACAATGGCTGGAGAGGATGTCCTGCGTGTGTAAGATCCTAAAATGGCCTCTGGCTCAAAGCCAGAAATGTCAATAAACAACAAAAACCTAGAGCCAGCCATGTCTAATGTTTATGTTTGAATTTCATAATCTGCACACCAGATAGAGCTGCTTCCTCAAACCTGCTTCGCTGATTGGTCGGTTTCATCCAATATTTGACAAAAATAGGACTTGCTCTATTTGGGAAAAGCTGTGTTCAACATTTAACCAAACTCGGTTTTAGTAAAATTTGACCCTGAGCAACAGGAATTTGATACAATACAAGTGAATTAAATTTCTTGAATAATAAATTTAAGGGGAGGCAGAGGTGAAATTTTCGAACAAAACTGAAGAAAAAATGAAAATTTGTTTTTTTTCCATTTTTATTATCTTTATTTTGATATTCCGCTGTTAGTTTTTGATTTTGTGCCCTTAAAAGTATGAAATTAAAACCAAGATAACTGTATTACTATATTATTCCCATAATAAACTAATACTTATCATTATTTATATACTTTCTCTGAACATATAAATAAAAAGAAATATTGAAAATGTCTTGCAATATGGTGCATGGAGCATTTTATATCAAACGATATAAATTTTTATAATATTATTAATATTTACAGAACTATTGTACTTAGAAAATTGAAACTTGGTATGTCCATTACTAATACCATATTTAGTATCCATGATCAATTTCAAACAAATCGGATAAATTTTGTGGATTTTGAAATATTCACCTCTGCCTCCCCTTAAGGAAAAATTTGACCTTGAGCAACAGGTATCAGCGATGCGGGTGTGTGAAAACAGAGCTATCTGGTGTGCAAATTGCGAAGTTCAAACATAAACATTAAACATGGCTGCTTCTAGGTGATTTTTTTTAAATTCGTCAACTTTTGGATACAGTATCGAAATCTTGGATGATCTCCCGACTGTTCCTAATTACTTTTACTTATTGCTCAGAGGCAGTTCATTTATGATGCTGCACTCCCGTCATAACCAGGATGAACAGCGTGAAAACAAATTTGACAGATAACTATGAGAAGAGGAACAAAGGTGTACGATGTCTTGTGTAGTACTGAGGGTTATAAGTTCCTAGTTTTGATACATACACATTTTGGTGGGAATGTGCCTGTCTCTAGGTTAAATAAACAAGTTGTGGGACTTTTACTAGAAGAATGATAATTACAGTATTCAATTGAAAAAACAGTACAAAATGTTATCCACAGATGACAGGGAAAACAGACTGTAGTATCAAATGCACTGCATAGATGGAAATAGTGTTTTTGAGAGAAATTCGATGAAAAATTTGACCGTGAGGAAGGAAAAAATTTCATAAAATATTTATAAAAACTTTCATCATATTTATTGTCAGGGACGTCGCTAGGGGGAGCGAAAGGGTGCGCAAGCAACCCATAAAAAATAGGAGCACCCCTTTCCGCACCCCAAAGGGCAATTTATTAAAAAAAAAACACTAGGCATAAGTTATTTTGAATAACAAAAACAAACAATTTCTTGGATGTGAAAAAACTACGTCCCTTAGTGTATCGTTATGGATGTGATGAACAATAATAGTAATAATAATAATACATAGTAATATTAATAAACATATGTATAATATGCGCGCAAGTGCATGAGAGAATATTTTGGATCTTCTATGTACCACATTTTTTCAGTTCGCACCCCATTTTTAAATCTCGCACCCATCCGCACCCCCCTTGCTCTGATCCTGGCGACGTCACTGTTTATTGTACGAAAAATTTTACCGTGAGTTTCAGGCATAAGAGAGTCCATTATGCGTCTTATAGAAGGCTACGTGCAGACAAGATGTAAAAACTTCGAGTTCAGTGAATTCCGTTGCTTGTTTGCTAGTCGAGTTCATCTTCTTCCCAACGTCTTTCTAGTGCTTTTTAGAGTATATCTAAAATGATCATAGATCATAGACCAATAGAGAAAATGTTAGAGGGTTTCATAATGCCTTGGGGCACAATATAAACTAGGAAATGAATTACTTCCTTGTTTTAAGAGTTGTTATTGGATTCCAGAGCAATATTCTTCGACATTGTTTTTTTTATTTTCTCGAGAGAGGAACACTATCAGTTTGTTTATTTGCGATGATGTCTGTCTATTTCAACACCAATAAAATGTTTTGCCTTTGGCATTTCTTCTCTTTAGGAACAACTCCTGTTCGGCTTTGGTAGAAAATCTCGTAACTAACAATGTCAATACTTGCAGTGTAGGCTTTCACGGCCGGAGTCTATAGAAGTAGATTCATTTTCCGGGCTGAGAGGCCGTGGTCTATTAGTTGGTTTCGTCTGCAACTGCGGCAGACATCTTCAATGCAGACTCCACTGAAGATGTCTGCCGCAGTTGCAGACGAAACGTCTGGTATAAAACCAACTAATAGACCACGGCCTCTCAGCCCGGAAAATGAAACTACTTCTAATGTCAATACTTGTACGAATCATATGACAAAGCACGAATGATATGTGCGAATGGCTATGAGGCTCATACCGTGGCTTTAAAAATAATATACGTACAATATATTTAACTTTATTTCAATCGGTAATTATGTATGGAATTATAGGATGGGATAGCTCATTTAAATCCAATTTTAATCCACTTTATTTATTACAGAAGAAAATAATTAAAATATGTCTTCATAAACCTATTGATTTTCCATCTCAAAATTTGTTTCTAGACTTTAATGTTCTTAACGTAAGACAAATTTATTATATTGTATTAATAAAATTCATACATAAAAATCGAAATAATTTTGAATTGTATTCTCATAGTTATGAAACAAAAGGTATGAATTCCTTAAGATTGTTTGATCCAAAATGCAACACTGTTACAGCATTTAATCATAGTAGTAATTTAGGCCCAAGAATATATAACAAATTTATATTTAAATATCCTAATCTTTCAATTCTAATAGTTCTAGTATTAAATTTAAAAAGTTATGCATGGAATTTATAAAAATTTAAAAATTGTAAATTTAAATTTATATACTATAATTGCATAGTAGACATAAGACAAATTGTATTGTATTTATTATTAATTTGAATTCAGGAATCCGCCCCTGAGCACGAGTTCTACTCTTTCAGGGGCGAGCTAAAGTTTTTCTGTATATATTATATTTTATGTTACAATTATTAGCAAAATAATAAATAAATAAATAAATAAATAAATTACATGTTGCCATATTTCACATCACTCCTGAATGAACACTTATTGAGTGTGTGTTTTCTGTTAGTGTCTTAAAAAAGCAGAAACGCTAACAAGTAAATAAAAATTATAATTAAAACCACTATGGTGGCTCAGTCCTAAAGAATTAAGCTAATAAGCTAGAGGTCCCGGGTCCAAATCCCGGTCGATTCACCTTGAATTTACAACTTGCGTGGGCAAGTCTGTGGTCCAGATAACACAGCGGTTTTCTTCAGACACTCAGGTTCCCCTTTAACATCCTAACAATTTCTCATCACCATAATTAATTTCGAGTTGCCCCACCTCCTGTAGTAAATAACAGCAAGTTAAGATCCGCGGATGATCGATTGTGTGTTTTTTTAGTTAGTTATTTTGTGACGCTTTATCAACTGCTCTAGTTATCTATCATCTTAGTGAGATGAAGGTGATAATGTTGGCGAGATGAATCCAGGGTCCAGCGCCGAAAGTTAGCAAGCATTTCCTCTTAATAGGTTGAGGGAAAACCCCTGAAAGAACTTCAACCAGGTGACTTGTCCCGAACAGGATTTGAACCCGGGCCCGCTAGTTTCAGGGTCAGACGTGCTAACCACAGCGGTGGAAAACTGTATGTATTAGAGAATGATTTTATAAAGAAGAATAAAAAAATAATGAAAAAAAAACAAATAAACGGAAATATGTAGGCCTATTAATATTCAAGTTAACAGACGAAGCAATGAATAAATTAATTAATATCCCACGCATACGTACATGTAACAAATGAAGAGTCCACTGCAAGAATGATGGATGTCACTTTCTTGTCGAAAATGAACCAAGACTGTCAATGCATAGCTTAAGACATATAGAATGTACATAGAGAGTTATATGGCATTAACACTGGTAGTCATTGTCCAGTAATGATCGGAAAATCACAGTTAAGCATTTTGAAAAAAAAGTAAACGAGATTCCTCTTAAATAATTGAGGCCTTTCTAATACCAATACTCTATTTTTTTAGTTGGTTATTTTACGACGCTTTATCAACATCTTAGGTTGTTTAGCGTCTGGATGAGATGAAGGTGATAATGCCGATGAAATGAGTCCGGGGTCCAACACCGAAAGTTACCCAGCATTTGCTCATATTGGGTTGAGGGAAAACCCCGGAAAAACATCAACCAGGTAACTTGTCCCGACAAGGAATCGAACCCGGACCACCTGGTTTCGCGGCTAGACGCGCTAACCGTTACTCTACAGGTGTGGACCCAATACTCTATCTTATCTTCATTTATGCTCCAAACAATCTATTAAAGTGCCAAAAATACGTCGTCACCAAGTTCCAAATTTTTACAGTGTTCAGTAAATAGAGCTAAAATTCTTTATTTATGTTCACGAAAACCAAAATAAGTACAACACAAAAAATTGAAGAGTGTCTGTTCATTTCTGTTTTTGTTGTAGAAGCTTACAGATACGAATCGGACAGCCGTTCACATGGATGGACCTAATCCAGACTCCTGTCAAATTAGCATTGTGCTGCCACCTCTTAATGGCATTCGCTTCACATCCCAACAAAATACCGACACTGCATGTCAGGACGGTTTAACATACAGGCGACAGCGACAATGATGTGTCTTTATAAATGGCTTGCTATATCGTGTCGATCTGTCAATGGCTGCGAGAAACTGTATTATATATCACAGAATGCAATGCTACCATATCATACTGCTATAATAGTCACTCATTGTAAGAGTAGATATCAGTATATAAGTGTTGTTCATGAAATGGAAACCTATATGAGTGACTCACTTATAACTTACTACTTACGTGTCTCACTCATTTATATGTGTTCCCTATGAATGCGACCCTGAGGTTCAATCGTAATTAATAATGCAAATAATATATACTTAACAGCGATTTCCTTATGCGAGTTTCAAATTACCACGATTTCGTATCGTAGCAACCACATATAGTTAACATAGATTGTGTTAATGTCACATAACAAGACTGACTCTAGGGTTCAAATGAATGAAATTAACAGTGCACATAAAATGAACTCAACAGAGATTTCCTTATGTCAGTTTTAGTATTATCACGATTTCGTATTCTAGTAACCACATAAGTATAATTAACATAAATGCTATATTATTATCAAGATTTCGTATCCTAGCAACTACATATAGTTACCATAGATTGTGTTAAAGCAACATAACAAGACTGACTCTAAGATTCAATTGTAATTAATAATGCATATAAAATGAACTTAACAGCGATTTCCTTATGTCAGTTTTAGTATTACGTGATATTACCATGATTTCGTAACCTAGCAACCTTATATGGTTACCGCAGATTATGTTAACGCAACATAACAAGACTGACTCTAAGGTTCAATTGTAATTAATAATGCATATAAAATGAACTTAACAGCGATTTCCTTATGTCACCTTTAGTATTCTCACGATTTCGTATTCTAGTAACCACATAAGTATAATTAACATAAATGCTATATTATTATCAAGATTTCGTATCCTAGCAACTACATATAGTTACCATAGATTGTGTTAATGCCACATAACAAGACTGACTCTAAGGTTGAATTGTATTAATAATGCATATAAAATGAACTTAACAGCGATTTCCTTATATCAGTTTTAGTATTATCATGATTTCGTATCCTTAGCATATAATTAACATAAATAGTGCTTCACTATTATCAAGATTTCGTATTATAGTAACCACATAAGTATAATTAACATAAATACTATATTATTATCAAGATTTCGTATCCTAGCAACTACATGTAGTAAAGACAGATTGTGTTAACGCCACATAACAAGACTGACTCTAAGGTTCAATTGTATTAATAATGCATATAAAATTAACTTAACAGCGATTTCCTTATGCCAGTTTTAATATTATCACGATTTCGTATTCTAGTAACCACATAAAACATAATATAATATAATATAATATAATATAATATAATATAATATAATATAATATAATATAATATAATATAATATAATATAATATAATATAATATAATATAATATAATATAATATAATATAATGTAATGTAATGTAATGTAATGTAATGTAATATAATATAATGTTAATTGTATTTATTTAGGCCTATTTATTTAATAAATGAATATACATAATTAACATAAATGCTTCATTGTTATTAAGATTTCGTATCCTAGCAACTACATAAGAGCCGTTCAGTGTGAAAGTGGTGTAAGTCAAAATTGGGTAATGAGGTTTAAAGTAAAAATTCTGTACAATACAGCGCAAAGTAGCAATTAATATGCACTTCTTACTATCCACTGAATACTAATAGTTTAAATACATTGAATATTAATTGCTACTTTGCGCTGTATTCTACAGAATGTTTACTTTAATCATCATTACCCATTCTTGACTTACACCACTTCTGCTCTGAACGGCTCAAATAGTAAACATAGACTGACTCTAAGGTTCAATTGTAATTAATAACGCACAAAAATGAACTTTGTAGAGATTTCGTTGTCAGTTTCAATATTTTGTTTCCTAGAAATTACATAGAGTTAGTAGCCTATAGATTGTGCTATCATCCCATAATGGGACTGACTGTATGCAAAATTGAATTATAATTTAATAATGCACATAAAATGAAATTACATCGATTTTCTCTGCAAATTTTGGTATCTGCAAGACTGTGACGGCACCGAAGTGATTATAAACCGTGTAACTATGCAGAACTATTTAAGTTGAGGCAGATAGCTGTAGGCAGACTGCATAGCGGCCACATAAATCAGAAACTTGTCCGGCTCTGCGACGACTTTGAGGTCCGCCCAATGAACGGCGGACCGCAGGAATGTCTCCAGTCATGCAAAGACAGCGTTGCGTGCCGCGCGATTAGAGTTTGTATTTAAAACGTAGCGATGCAGCTCTGAGCTGTGATTTGGACCTGGAGTGCCGTGTCTACGTAACACAGCTGCGACGTTCACATGGTCCGCGACACGCCAGTAGGCTGGAATCGAACGTGAGCTCATGCAGTGATGGTTCCCACACACACTGGTGACAGCTTCGAGTATACTAGGACGTGTGAGCAGGTGCTATATTACAGAGAATGCCAGCCTATCAAACAAAGCCTCCGTTTCCAGCGTGATGGTGATTTTACGTGATGATGGGATGGGCATAGAGACGGTAACAGAGATAATGTGTCACGATAAGAGAAGGGGCTTTCAGGTTGTATAAAGATTTTATCACAGGTGCATGAGATAGGCTCTTTTCTATGAATAATGAAGTTTTATGTGTATTATATAAATGATACTCGGGAGGAAATTAAACGCAGAATAAATATGGGAAATGCGTGTTATTATTCGGTTGAGAAGCTCTTATCATCCAGTCTGCTGTCCAGAAATCTGAAAGTTAGAATTTATAAAACACTTACATTACCGGTTGTTCTGTATGGTTGTGAAACTTGGACTCTCACTTTGAGAGAGGAACATAGGTTCAGGGTGTTTGAGAATAAGGTGCTAAGGAAAATATTTGGGGCTAAGCGGGATGAAGTTACAGGAGAATGGAGAAAGTTCCACAACACAGAACTGCACGCATTGTATTCTTCACCTGACATAATTAGGAACATTAAATCCAGACGTTTGAGATGGGCAGGGCATGTAGCACGTATGGGCGAATCCAGAAATGCATATAGAGTGTTAGTTGGGAGACCGGAGGGAAAAAGACCTTTAGGGAGGCCGAGACGTAGATGGGAGGATAATATTAAAATGGATTTGAGGGAGGTGGGGTATGATGATAGAGACTGGATTAATCTTGCACAGGATAGGGACCGCTGGCGGGCTTATGTGAGGGCGGCAATGAACCTTCGGGTTCCTTAAAAGCCATTTGTAAGTAAGTAAGTAAGTAATGAAGTTTTATGAAATACAAAAATAAAAAGGCAGGGGATTTAACTACTTGCCTGATTAACCCGAGTTAACTCGTTTGAGTCCCATTTCCGCTGCTAAGGATTATATCACAGTCTACTGTATACAGTCACGAAGCTTGAGTTTTGAGGGTGCTAGACACAATAGACGGTACTATTTTGCATTGCCTGTAATGAGGCGATATTAGCGATCCTCGTGGTGAGCAACTACCTAATGTTTGCATATTTACTACGTATTGAGCTTCGCAACTGTATATACTAGACTGTGATTATCTCCCGAATATATACGTTTCCATTCTTTCATTAACCTTTTCCTCACTAGATGGCTACAGAAGTTAGTGATATTGCTATATCTGGTGGTGTTTTTTGTACTTCTTCCATGCGAGTGGAATTCTATGCTCATATAGCATTCACACACACAGTAGTGAGTAGATGCTAGTTATTTTGAGAGGTTTCTGTTCGTGTTTAGTGTTTTTTGTGCTGTTTTGTGTAAAGATGGATCAAGTTAGTGATTCCGAAACTTTTGATCAGAAATATATTCCTGTAGAAGATTTTTTTTAGTAGGTTATTTTACGACGCTTTAGCAACATCTGAGGTTATTTAGCGTCTGAATGAGATGAAGGTGATAAAGCCGGTGAAAATGAGTCCAGCACCGAAAGTTACCCAGCATTTGCTCATATTGGGTTGAGGGGAAAACCCCGGAAAAAAAACCTCAACTAGGTAACTTGCCCCGACCGGAAATCGAACCCGGGCCACCTGATTTCGTGGCCAGACGCGCTGACCGTTACTCCACAGATGTGGACTATAGAAGATTAGGAAATAAAATATCGGTATCAGAAGACGAGGTTATAGACCAACAAACAAATTCAGATCAGTTGATGTCGCGTCTTTTCGACAGTGGTTTGAATAGAAGACATCTGGCACCATTTCTTCTGCACCTCCGAGGTCCCCATTCCCTGAAATTTTAACACTGTTTCTGATAACGATAGTTCTCAATTTTTTTTATTATTCTTTGATAATGACCTCATCAACATTATATTCGAGGAGACGATTCGGCATGCTAATAAGTGTTCACAGAATGCTGAAAATAATTCGTGGCGACCTACTGCAGACTCAAAATACAAACCACTTCGGCTTACAGGTAGACATTCTCCAGAAGTTATTCCACGAACTCTGAAGAACAACCAACCAGACAGTGTTTCATGTGTAGTATTGCGAGAGACTCAAAATACAATCAAATTCGACACAAGAGCAGATACTACTGTCCGGAATGCAATGTACCACTGTGCGTAATACCCTGCTTTAGAGTCTATCACACGACAAGCAACATTTAACGCCTTGATAACAGCACTGGTATTGTACCTCATAAATTAATCCATAAAAAACATAAGTTGGTAAATAGTTCAGGAGAAAATCAAAGTGGGACAACTACCAGAGCTGGAATCAAGGTGCACGAGATAACTCGGGATAATAATTCAGGTATAAATGTATGTCCATTTCATAGCGATTTTTAGGTATGTAAGAAAATTTGCGATGTACAGTGATTCTGCAATATTAAATGACCTCTATACGAAAATAAAAAATATGACACTTTTTTTCACAAATCTGGTAAAATATATAGTAAGGGAAGAGGTTAAAGATCCCAGTGATTGCCTGGAACGTTAATATTGGAATGAAAGTAACAAAATACACTACTTAAGCTTATGTACTTTCTTTAATACTCTATACCTAACCGATATATCCAATATTTCCATGACTTTTGTATGGAAAAACTCAATCAGTGATTCAGTGAGGATTACAATACGAAAATATCCAGAGTCAACAAATGGTTTAGCATTCAAAAGGAAGGACCCCATAAGAATTAAAGACCCTATAGAGGAGACTGTTCAGTAATCTTTATATGAAACAATGAGACAAAATCATGATAGGAGAAGAAATGTGTGAAGTAAGTGAAAAAGGGAAAGAGTACGACAAGGATGGCCTTTAACACCTACCTTGTTCAACATCTACTTCGAGGAGTTAGTGAGGAACTGTTTTCAGAACATGGAAGGGGTTATGTATGTATGTATGTATGTATGTATGTATGTATGTATGTATGTATGTATGTATGTATGTATATATGTATGTATGTATGTATTTATTTATTTATTCACACTGCAAATGGGTATATACCAGGTGGCAGTGGTAACTAATTACACTCAATAATGACAATTAATAATAAACACAATTAATAAAAAATACAATTAATAATAGGGTAAATTAGGGTCTGTTGGACAGTCGGGCATGTTGGACATTTTGTATTTTAACGTGTTACCTCGCCACTTGTGGGCACCACATTCTGCTGGAAGTCAATGACGGAAGTAGCCACGAGTGAGACTACTTCAGTCATTGACTTCCAGCAGAATGTGGTGCCCACAAGTGGCGAGGTAACACGTTAAAGTACAAAGTGTCCAACATGCCCGACTGTCCAACAGACCCTAATTTACCCTACTACTAATAATAATAATTAATAATAATAATAATAATGATAATAATAATAATAATAATAATAATAATAATAATAATAATAATAATAACAGGGAGCATCCTAAATTAAATGAAGCATGATCACTTAAAATAACATTTAAAGTAAATCTAATTTGTATCTTAACCCTAAGTTCGAACTAAAACCCACGAGTATGATATGTTCAGCACTACACTTATTTCGCTGACAACTCACTCACCGCACTGGAACTACGACACATTTCACTGACTCTATCCTCATTTCGCTAACACTTCAAAAACATTTTACTGTTCAAATACTTTGCACTGTCACTATAAACTATAAAGCTTCACTGACAGAAACATACTTCACTTACACAACACACTTCACTGACACAACACACTTCACACTTCACTGACATAACACACTTCTTCACTGATACAATACTTCAATAACAAAACATCAACTACACCCTTTAAATTGTGTGTATAATATACTACCGTCTACATATTAGTAAAGTCTTTAAGCCTATTTTTAAATACGTTTTTGGTTGTTGGTAAAGCCTTTAGTAAGTCTGCAGGTAAAGCATTCCAGTCCCTGATAGTACGATTGAGAAAAGAAAACTTTCCAGTGTCCGTCCTGTGTCTTCTTTCCCTCAATTTATATGAGTGGTCGTGATAGTAGGAGGAAAAAGAATAAACTGCATAGGATTTACTGATTATATGGTGTTGTTAGCAGAAGAGAAGACGATACTAAGGGACATGCTACTGCAGCTAAATGACAGCTGTGAGCAGTATGGAATGAAGATAAATGCAAACAAGACGAAGGCTACGGTTATCAGAAGAAAAATAAAGAGCTGAGAGGTCCTGGGTTCGATTCCCGGTGCCGGTACAAATTTTTCTCGTATTAAATAGTAATAATACATATTGGCTAATTCATATTAGCCGTGTAATATTCAATGAGGGGGGCGAGACCTCATAAAAATGAATATGTAATGTATTAAAAATAAAGAAGTTAAACCTGCGAATTCTTAATGAGACAGTAGAACAAGTGGACAGATTGAAATACTTGGGGTGTACTACAAGCTATAACATGAGCTGCTGCCAGGAAGTCAAAAGGAGAATAACAATGGCAAAGGAAACTTTAAATAGAAAAAGGAGCAACTTTTGCGGACCTCTGGAGAAAGAACTAAGGAAGAGACTAGTGAAGTGCTTTGTGTGAAGTGCAGCATTGTATGGGGGCAGAAACATGGACATTATAACGAAGTAAAGAGAAGCGAATAGAAGCATTTGAAGTGTGGATATGGAGAAGAATGGAGCGTGTGAAATGGACAGACACAATAAAAAACGAAGCTGTGTTGGAAAGAGTGGATGAAGAAAGAATGATGCTGAATTTGATCAGAAAGAGAAAAAGGAATTGGTTCGATCACTGGCTAAGAAGAAACTGCCTACTGAAGGATGCACTGGAAGGAATGATGAACGGAAGAAATGTTCAGGGCAAAAGAAGATATCAGATGATAGATGATATTGAGATATATGAATCATATGAGGAGACAAAGAGGAAGGCAGAAAAGAGGAAAGATTAGGGAATGTTGGGTTAGCAGGGAAAGACCTACCCTGGGCAGATGAATGAATAGAAATTAAGAATGTAATACATGAAAACGTTTTTTTTTGTCCTCCTGTAAAATGATCCTCAATTGCACATAGCACATTTTGCCAGTTGCACCCTTCAAGCTAGGATTTCATGTGGGTCTTAATGAAGAAATGAAAGAAAACTACGACTCCAACAAATACTTGCCACAATTAAAATAACTCTACATGGAAATGCAAAAAGAGAAACATTACTGAAATTACAGGTGTACTGGGTGTTCATTTCAAAGTGTGTCATGACGTCACTGTTGTTGGGTCACCGATTTGAAGCGAGTTTCAACTTATATGTTAGAGAAGTTGCCTATTATTTAAGGCGTTCTTCAATGTGAACTTGAGAACGTGTACGGCATAACTTGAACGTCGTAGCAACAGATGGCGGTCTGTACAGTCTGTGTGCTACCATAACCTCTTTCGAACTGTGTTTTGCGCCGGCAAGTCGTACGCAGGGTATTTGTTATCATCGGTTGCGTATGGTAACATTCCACAACACAAATCAAATGCTCCGTGTCCATGTTGACCGTCGAAGTTAATGTCAACAAATACGTAAGTAATCGTCTTAACCCTCTCCCCATATCCCGACAGTACGTATTTCCAAACAGTTCACATTCCTGCCACTACCGGCGTTACCGTACATATCGGTACGTACTCTTCAGAATGAACGCCGTACTTGCTAGCCAACTTCTCTGCCTCTTAGATTATACACCTGAGCTGCGGAAGTGTAGGAAGATTGAATTCTCTAGGCTCATCAGCTAGCCACATGACGGCATGCAGCGAGCCAAGACACATTTTGAACTGAACACCCAGTAGAACATGTATATTACAACACACAACTCATATGTTTGTATAAGTCATAGTGTGAAGGCTTTGTATAAGTAATAAAGTGTGAAGGTTTTGTAATAAGCAACGCTGTACAGAAATTGAAACACACTTTGGTATTGATCTGTAGTAAATGAGGGAGAAATCAATAGTGGACTGTTTATATATGGACTGAACTTTTTCCACTGCTGGTAATAAATAAAAAAAATTCATTACGGTACAGTCTACACCTCTTTTAACACTCTTGCAGTCTTTGAAAGCAGGTTCTTTTTTATCCTCTTACAGGACATATTTACGTCTCTCTTCTTTGTTCTGCATTTTAATGAAGGTAAAATGAACTTTTAAGTTTCACAGTCTGACGAATATAGGCATCCCAAAATATCCAGTCGTTAATGAGTGTAGACAATCATGGAGGCTCAGTGCTAGCGCAGTGGGATTATAAGCCAGGAGGTCTGAGTTCAAATCCTGGTTGATCCACAAGTTGTGTTAGGAAAACCCGTGGTCCTGGCAATTACATTATTAGTTTTCTGAGGGTACTCCAGTTCCCCTTGAGGCTGTAGCCGGTGGTCGTTGGGGCGCCAGAATCTGCGACGGTCGTCGGTCATCGTCGTTGTTGCCCACGACGCCTTTCCTTGCCCTCGGCTGCCAGCTCCGTCTTATAAGGAAAGTATCTCAAGGATGGCACTTTGATGTCAATAATTAACTATGTACACTGATTAATTTGGGCGCCAGCCTCCTCGAGATTACTCCGGTAGAGTATGAGATTTTACCAGGTCAGCTGCAAAAACGGTCGGGACATGGGGTTTGGGAGACGTGTTCGTAGATTGAAATGATGTAGGCGCACACCAGAAGTTGTTGGTAAGAACTATGAGAACGTTTATTATTATTATTAAGTGTTCGTTTCAGGTTAGCATAAATGCCCGTCCAAGTGTATAATTTACTGCTCTCACTTCCTACAAGTTGGTAGACTAATTTCTGAGTTCACGTAATTATATATTTAGTACTATAAAACACCAGTAATATAACGGAGAGTTGATAACGTGATGACAATTTACTCCTAATGTAATAATAATGATGAGAAAAGAATTCAGACTTATAATAATGATGCAACACACGACTTCTTACTAAACCCACTAAAAAAATTCTTTAGTCCGTAAATTGTTATCCTTCCGAGTTAGGTTCGCCGAGAATATGTGGAGTGCGTCCTCTCCGTACGCGTTGTATATACCTTCTCTCTGTCTGCCAAATCTACCCTCTACTTGCAACCAAAAAATATACAATTTCGCCCTCCTATCTATAAATCACGTGTCTCTATTAAGAATCCTGATTGGCCATGATTACACTTACGTCACTTAAGATGCGTTCTTCAAAAATTGTTCGTTAACTAGAACCTCCCCTTACTTCCGGCGTCCTGACAATTCTCTGACATATACCAGATCATCTCTTTTTCGAACCTGGCTTGGCGTCATCTTGCTGACCACCCGCAGGCAAAGTCCACGCATTCCCTCATCGGTCAAATCTACGCCTGGACACATGTTTCCTGTCCGCGTAGCTTGGCTTCGGCCTTCCTGCCCACCTGTTACTTCCGCCTCACATTCTGAAACTTTCTTACACGCCCCACACTTACTATCCATATAAGAATATTAACACGAAATACTGATCTGATCAAAACCTCCTTATCCTATACGAGGAACCGTCTCACCCTGGAATATTCCAACAATACTCAATCATCATAATTTCGAGTGTAATTTGGACTCACTGCCTGCGGTGCACTCCGGATAATCTGAAGAAAAAATACTAGGTAACAGTAATTCACTAAAAGTCTACTGCTATGGAGTAACGGTTAGCATTCCTGAGCACGAAACGAGCGGGCCAGGGTTCAAATCTTGGTTGGGACAAGTTACCTGGTTGATATTTTTCCCAGGGTTTTCCTTCAACCCATTAAGAGAAAATACTGAGTAAATTTCGGCGTTGGACCCTGAAGTTATTTCGCTGGCATTATCACCTTCTTCTCATTCAGACGCTGGATAACCATAGCAGTTGACAAAGCGTCGTAAAATAACCAATTAAAGAATAATTCAGTAGAATAGATGTATCTCAGCAATTTTTAAAGATTAATTCAAAATTCCTATGTCATTGCACTTCTAAAAGCACGTTCCCTAAATTATCTAAGAACACTTTTGATACTGGCTTTCATAATTCTTATACAAAAATTACATCTCCAGAATGAATTTTAGAGGTAATTTTATAGCAATTTATTCATTCATAGTGTTCTGCCCAAGGGCAGGTCTTTCACTACAAACCCAGCATTCTCCAGTCTTTACTATTTTCTGCTTTCCTCTTTGTCTCCTCATATGATCCATATATCTTAATGTCGTCTATCATGTGATATCTTCTTCTGCCACGAACTCTTCTCCCGTTCACTATTTCTTCCAGCCCATCCTTCAGAAGGCAGTTTTTTCTGAACCAGTGACCCAGCCAATTTATTTCCCTCTTCCTGATCAGTTTCAGCATCATTATTTCTTCATCCACTCTTTCCAATACAGCTTCGTTTCTTACTTTGTCCATTTCACAGACTTTTCAAATGCTTCTATTCGCTTCTTTTCACTTCGTCGTAATATCCATGTTTCTGGCCCATCCACGGAAAGCACTTCACTAGTCTCTTCCTTAGTTCTTTCTCCAGAGGTCCGCACAAGATGCTCCTTTTACTATTAAAAGCTTCCTTTGCCATTAATATTCTCCTTTTGACTTCCTGACAGCAGCTCATATTATTATTTTTTTTATGTACCGAATTAGGTTTTATCTTCGAGCTCTCTTAGTTATAGCAGCAATAATTACAAGAAAAGAAATAATTTCTATTTCAAAACAAAACAATTACAACAAATAAAAAAAGTCCCTATAATAATTATAACGAAAAATAGATTGTAGCGTCCTGACGTAAGCATTAAAGGTTAGAGTTTGAACCCTGAAACTCCAGGATATACTAGCCGATAACTTTTGTAACTTGTTTGGGAACGAAAATACGCTGTCTGTTCATTGGTAACGTTTCCTGTCCCATCACTGCATGTGTCTGGTAAACAAATTATATACAATTTATTAGTAAGACCGTTAATCTACTACATGAGACCACTGGTTATGCTTTCTTGTGGAAGGAATAACTTTAATTTCCCTCCTCAAGCTTCAACGCCCTCACTCGGAATTGAGCCACGTTCCTTGGGTACTGGGGCATGTGCAGTAACGACTAGAATCAGTAGACGGTCTAGGTCGAGTGAAAATTAAATGTTGCATGTCTTTTGTTATGAGACAGATGTTACAAAATGTGGGACAGCGTACTCTTTCATCGTGTTTAGAATCCTGTGTTGGCGTTGTACATAAACAGCTTTTATAGAGTACAGATTTCCACGGATTTTTAAAATACGTACATCATGTTATCGGATTACGCATTTCACTGTTCATCTGTTTGTTTCCAAACACAGGTGTCACAACTCGTCCAGGTTATTATGTCGCCCCAACAATCGGCAAAGAGATGTTTTGTCTCTATGATTTAATTACCATGCTCACAAAGTTCAGTTTCAGAATCGCAACAAGGTTAATTTGTATCACAAAGGCACGCTTCTGTTGTTATTAAATATTTATCGAACAATAGAATTTGACATTGTTATCCATGTCATGATGTTAACTATGCAATACACATTTTTATACAGGGTGATTAAGTAAAAGCGTGCGAAAATTGAACCGGGGATGGGGATGCTGCACACAACATTTTGAGATAGGGAACTTTGGGTCTGTGAAGTCGGATTTTGGAGATATGAGCTTGAACATATGTATCGCTGTCGCGTACTTCTATCTATATTTTCTACATTTTATTACATTCATTTATTTAAAATTATTATTTACACATATTTTTAATTTATTATTTATAGTTTTATACTTGCTATTTACATTTATTTAAAATTATTATTTATACATATTTACAATTTATTATTTATAGTTTTATACTTACTATTTACATTTATTTAAAATTATTATTTACACATTGTTATAATTTATTATTTACACATATTTACCATTTATATATTTATAGATTTATATTTACTATTTACATTTATTTTAAATTATTATTTATACATATTTACAATTTATTTATAGTTTTATACTTACTATTTACATTTATTTAAAATTATTATTTACACATTGTTATAATTTATTATTTACACATATTTACCATTTATATATTTATAGATTTATACTTACTATTTACATATATTTAAATTGTTATTTATACATATTTACAATTTATTATTTACAGTTTTATACTTACTATTAACATTTATTTAAAATTATCATTTACACATTATTACAATACTCTATTTACACATATTTCAATTTACTTTTTGCAATTTTATACTTATTCTTTACATTTATTTTAAATTGTTATTTATACAGATTTACAATTTGTTATTTATAGTTTTATACTTACTATTTACATTTATTTAAAACTATTATTTACACATTGTCACATTGTATTATTTATACATATTTAAAATTTACTTTTTATAGTTTTATACTTACCGTTTACATTTATTTTAATTTGTTATTTGTACATATTTACAGTTTACATTTTATAGTTAATACTTACTATTTACATTTATTTTAATTTGTTATTTGTACATATTTACGTTTACATTTTATAGTTTTATACTTACTATTTACATTTATTTGAAATTATTATTTACACATTGTTACAATTTATTATTTACAATTTTATACTTACTATTTACATTTATTTTAAATTGTTATTTATACATATTTTCAATTTATTATTTATAGTTTTATACTTACCATTTACACTTATTTTAAATTGTTATTTATAAATATTTACAATATATATACGATTTACAGTTTTATACTTACTATTTACATTTATTTAAAATTACTATTTACACATATTTACAATTTATTATTTACAGTTTTATACTTATTATCTACATATGTTTAACATTATTAGTTACACATGTTACCATATGTTTACTTTTTAAATTATTTTCATATCATTTACAAATCCAAGTTAACAACGTACTGTACGTATTGTAATAAACTCTTCGAATCGTATGAAGGGTTCTCCCCTTGACTCGTATCATATTTCGTAATGTGACAATGTAAATACCCTAGACAGAAACTCCTTGTTGACGATAGGTCAATAAATAATAAATTGCAAATAGCATATTTAAATAATAGTTATAAATACAAAATGTTGATGGCCTTCATTTAGAATACCTGTTACGAGGCACAAAATAGTACGTTCTTATATTATTACGATGTACCGAAGTACATACGATATTTCCGTGCAGAAATTCTGCGTCATCATATGATGAAAGATGAGTGGAACAGAGAAAAATTCTAGCCGGCACCAGGATTTGAACCCGGGTTTTCAGCTCTACATGCTGACGCTCTATCCACAAACCCACAACCGAATTCCCATCCCGATGTCGGACAGAATCCTCTCAATTAAGTTCCAACTCTTGGGTTCCCTCTAGTGGCCGCCCTCTGCACTCTTTCATCGTATGATGACGCAGAATTTCTGCACGGAAATATCATATGTACTTCGGTACATCATAATAATATATGATATGCGAGTACCTTGTAGCTATATGTGAAGATAATTACGGGATTCTTGAAATAACTATTGTCTGAAATAAATCTTATATAATACAAAAGTTTCAGCGATTATTAAGATACAGCCTGTACATTTGTTTCTGTATGTATATGTGCATATTCAAATACAATGTCACTCTAGACGAAGACCCTTAAGGTATTTCTCTGTGAAATAATGAACATAGTTAACTTTATCCTGAAAAATGAGCTGTCCTGTATGTTTTTCTTCTGGAGCCCTCCGGCTGTTATGCGTATTGCAGAACTTCCTTTCATTAGTAGGATTTTTACTTCCCTTATAAATACATCGTTCTACTATAGTCTTTAATCAGTAAACTTCGGATATAATGATAACCAATATACCATCCAAACAAAGGTTTAGATAGTCGATAGAGTAACAGGGAAAATATAAGCTGTTTACTGCAAAACTTCTTTTCATTACCAGGATTTTTACTTCCCTTATAAACACATCGTTCTATTATAGTGTTTAATCAGTAAACTTAAGATATAATGATAACCAATAGACCATCCAAACAAAGGTTTAGATAGTCGAGAGGGTAACAGGGAAAATATAAGCCTGTTTAGTGCAAAACTTCTTTCCATTAGCACGATTTTTATAAACACATCATTCTATTGTAGTGTTTAATCAGTAAACTTCGGATATAATGATAGCCAATAGACCATCCAAACAAAGGTTTAAGTAGTCGAGAGAGTAACAGGGAAAATATAAACCTGTTTACTGCAAAACTTCTTTTCATTAGCACGATTTTTATAAACACATCATTCTATTATAGTGTTTAATCAGTAAATTTCGGATATAATGATAACCAATATACCATCCAAACAAAGGTTTAAGTAGTCGAGAGAGTAACAGGGAAAATATAAACCTGTTTACTGCAAAACTTCTTTCCATTAGCACGATTTTTATAAACACATCATTCTATTGTAGTGTTTAATCAGTAAACTTCGGATATAATGATAGCCAATAGACCATCCAAACAAAGGTTTAAGTAGTCGAGAGAGTAACAGGGAAAATATAAACCTGTTTACTGCAAAACTTCTTTTCATTAGCACGATTTTTATAAACATATCATTCTATTATAGTGTTTAATCAGTAAATTTCGGATATAATGATAACCAATAGACCATCCAAGCAAAGGTTTAGACAGTCGACAGAGTAACAGGGAAAATATAAGCCTGTTTAGTGCAAAACTTCTTTTCATTAGCACGATTTTTATAAACACATCATTCTATTGTAGTGTTTAATCAGTAAACTTCGGATATAATGATAATCAATAGACCATCCAAACAAAGGTTTAGACAGTCGACAGGGTAACAGGGAAAATATAAGCCTGTTTAGTGCAAAACTTCTTTTCATGAGCACGATTTTTATAAATACATCGTTCTACTGTAGTGTTTAATCAGTAAACTTCGGATATAATAACCAATAGACCATCCAAAGGTTTAGAAAGTCGACAGAGTAACAGGGAAAATATAAACCTGTTTACTGTAAAACTTCTTTTCATTAGCACGGGGAAAATATAAGCCTGTTAACGTCACAGGGACCGCGAAAAACTCCAAAGTTGAAGAGGAGTGGTTTGTAGAGTCGACACCTCTTTTTTGCAAATGTGAAGTTCATTATTATAACAAAGACAAAGATGACATAAAACATCCCTTATCAACGTGAGAAACGTACAATATAGCCCATAATAAAGTATACCGAAGTTTGATTACGTTGTTTTTGTAACTCAATGAAGAAAATTGTTATTGGCATTGCTAATAACTTACTTTAATTCTTGCTGAAAAAGCTGCAAAAGACACATAGCCAAAACGGTAAAAAGTATTCTAGAAAAAGAATTTCTCGTAGAGCATTATTTTCGTCTATACGCAGTTGCTCGAGATAGAAGAGCTAGTGTGAAAGCAGTAGGCCTACGTGAGATTTCTCAAGAGGAATTTCATAAAGACGCACCATCAAAGCGTACAATATTACTCTTTGCGAGCAAATTCAGGCGAAGTGGTTCAGTTTTGTGTCGAAGCAAAGAAAGAAGTTAGAGGAGAAAAACGGCTACAAACAATTCACATGTGAAACCAACAATAAAAGAGGAATAGAAGAAGAAATAAATAGAAAGAAAGACAAAGTCAGAAATAAGGCAGAGACGAACAGTAAAGAAAGGTCAGAATTTGCGACAGTTGAGGATTTAGCAGAGATATTTTATATATGTGTAGAAAAAAGTGGGGTTGTGATCAAAAAGTGCAAGTAAAGTGAAAGTGGAAAAGATCGAGAAGTATAGGGGAGAGAGAAAGTGTATAAGCAGATGTGTAAAATAAAATATAAGTAGGCTATTTATAGGAAGTGAGAATAGTGACAATGGATTAGGTTAAGCAGAATAGTGAGAAAGTGAAAGTGAGCGCAAATAGTAATGAGTGAAAATAGTGAGAAAGCGTTTAGAGAAATGAACAAGTGACTAACATTTGAATGTTGGAACAGTAATTGAATAAAAGGTCAAAAAAACAAATAGGCAAATAATTCAATATGATAATTTATAGAGAAAAATTGAAATTGAGATTTTAGTGAATAGTAGTTAGAGGATAAGGGGGGTGTGAAAGTAGTATATAATATTAGATGTATTAGGATTAATAACAAATAGAGAATAGCAAATGAAATATAGGGAAATACTGAAGGGGAGATTGACCAATTAACAAAAAAGGTACATTGCGTAATTTAGAGTATGTGTGTAGAGATGTACTGCAAATATGTGTTATTGTAATAATATGTTAATGGTGACACCGGATACAGAAATGTGAGGTACACCATTACATGTAAAGAAGTGCTGTGAAGAAATATATCATACCATATGAAACCAACAATACTTTCTCGAAGACATTGTTCTCGACCTATAAATTCTGAAAAGAGGAAATGTGTGCGCGATATCACGCAAAGGAAGTGGTTAAACTGGTGATATTGGTGTATATTCACTCATAAACAAGTAAGCTTATCATTAAACAACAAATATACAGAGTGTTTAAAAAATAACGCATGAAATTGAATAAGGAGATTTGGGACAAAAAGCTCAGACACATCAAACTCTGTATTCAGAAATGAATATTTTTATGGAAAACGAAATAATTTTTCGTCTATTGTTGTCTGAGTTATGACCTCATCGAGAACATTTTTAAATTGCATTCTGTAGTTTAATAACATCTGAAATAACATATTTTTTTGTAATATTTCGTTTGTTTTTTTACAGAAGCACTATGGTTATAGTTACTATGGTAACAATTCTATTGTTGATATATTTTTAGTCCCTGTGTTATGAAAGCAGTTTTGTTGACGAAATCAACATAAAACAAGATGTTCTTAACAGAAAGACAGTGTTTTTCTTATCTCTGAATTTCGCTTCTATTCTACTCACAATTCACTTAGAAACAGATGTCCTGTTTGGATGAGTTTCGTTAAAAAGTATGCATACGTTCTGTTTTGTTCGTCTTCTGTCACCAGATGCTATCATCATAATCAGGATCTAAGATGCTGCTTCTCATCGTACATGGATTGCAAGAGATTCTTGCAAGTGTACAATAGAAATAGACCATACCAAATGACAGACGAAATTATGTCAAAGGTGTAAAAGGTGCTTCTCCTAAGAAAATCACGGATCATCTAAAAACGGGAAGTTGGGGAATAAAACGTATATCATTATAATTACACTATGTATATTCTATTTTGGAATAGAAATTACCACTACCAAAGTAAACAATTTCAATAAATAGTGCAAGAAGAAGTATTCTTAAAAACACAAGAAAGTATAAAGCAGTGGAATAATGTAAACTTATGTCTATAGCTTACCCATATCGTTGTACACTTCTGGCTCTGGAACCTGGAAAGAAAGAAGAGGATGATATTAAGCCAAGATAAAAGAGGCATTTATAGGTACACACTTCCAGATAGTCAAAGAAATAAACATTGATCTTCTTACGAATAAAGAATAATTATTTACGATACAATTGTTAAAAATTGTATTTTATTTTTCGAGTAGAAATGTGTGCGAAACGAGGCCTCAAGTCGAGTGTAGCAATCCTGCAAGCAAAATAAAACAGTTTTTAACATGTGAGGCGCCTAGTATCAAAATCGGCGAAGTCACTGAAGGCAAATTTTTCAGTATCACGTCAGGGACTGCCGGACTTTATCACAATTCAAAATTAAATTGGAAAATTTTGTCTTATTTAATGCTTTTTTAGGTATTGCTAGAAGTTATTACTATTTAAAACGAGAAAAATTCGTACCGGCACCGGGAATCGAACCCAGGACCTCTCAGCTCTACGCGCTGAGCGCTCTTTCCAACTGAGCTATGCCGGGACACGATCCACGGCGCCGGCCGAACCCCTCTAGTAATGATTTTACGGCCTTACTACCTGCATTTGAGACAATACACGTCATATATGCAGGAGCGCATATTTAAATGACTTTGTGGCCATATTCAACATCAGTTTGTGACAACTGCTAACAGTTAATACTTCTCATATTCATTATGTATGAGGTCTCGCCCACCTCATTGAATGTTACACGACTACTATGAAGTAGCCAAAATGTATTATTACTATTTAATCGTGGATTGTGTCCCGGCATAGCTCAGTTGGAAAGAGCGCTCAGCGCGCAGAGCTGAGAGGTCCTGGGTTCGATTCCCGGTGCCGGTACGAATTTGTCTCGTATTAAATAGTAATAATACATATTGGCTACTTCATAGTAGTCGTGTAATATTCAAAGAGGTGGGCGAGATCTCATACATAAGGAATATGTGATGTATTGCTAGAAGTGTTGATGTGTGTTTTTACTCTACATTAGAATTGCAAATTTCTTGTTTATGTTAGTTAATTACTTAGGATACAATTAATTATGATACTTAATCACTCATTTAAAGTTTTGTGTGACTGCAACCTGAGTATATTTTTGTGTGGCTTTACTTTGTTTATAGTGTACTTTTTTTCCTTTTTATTTCTATTATTGTATTTGTATTTCTGGTGGTGTGGAAGAGAAGGCCTGGTGGCCTTAACTACACCAGAATAAATAAATGAATAAATAAATAAATAAATAAATAAATAAATAAATAAATAAATAAAACTCCAGAGACGAACCGGTGATAATTAAAAAGTTGTTTCTTCATTGTTACATAGTCCGCTGTTGTACATTTACTTTCTCTTCATATCGAAAATCTATTTTGTAGTTCCTCAAACACATGCCAATTTAATATACATTGCCTATTTCACAACTGCCTACCAAAGAGTGTTAAAAACTTGTGTTGATCGCACTGATACTGCCGGGTAAAAAAAAACTGTTTTTTTTTATTTGCCAGTCTACGAAATGACACATCACATCAAAGCAATGTTGTTCGGGAACTAGCTGTGATACCAAATTCATGCATATATACAATACACATATTTAGAACATATTTTAATAACTATGAAATATAAAAAATATCTGATGAATACACGTTGATATATCAAACAATTCTTTAAAACAGAGTAGCTCATTTGGTTTCCAGATCATGTACAGAGACCACGGCTCTCTGACTGGTACACGTGACCTTTGCTTTCATGACGGCCCCAAAATTCGATGATAGTTGTATACGAAAGAGTAGAATGATCACACAATTTTTTTTATGACAGGACAGGATATTGCTACAACGTTGTGTATTATATGGCAGGACTTCTGTACATGGAAACACTTTTTCATTTTAACGAATTTTAAAATTAATGTTTACTTAGTCATCGTTCAGTGTGATATGAAATGTACATTTTCTATGCTTTTCATTTCCAACTGAATGTCCTACGGGACGACACTGCGGTATTGCTGCACAGAATACCAACTGGTCGATGTGCCTAATGGTCAATACTGGAGGAAAAGTTATGCGTTCTATTTATTTCATGTTGGAGGTATTTATTTTCATGTAATGTCAGTACAAAGAATTTATTGAATTATATCAAACCTTCAGTCTACCGCTGTCTAGTAACGGTTAGCATGTGTGACTGTGAAACGAGCGGACCAGAGTTCAAATCCTGGTTTGGAAAAATTACCTGGTTGGGTTTTTTCCGAGGTTTTCCCTCAAACAACTGAAGCGGAATTTCTGGATAATTTTCGGCGTTGGACCTCAGACTCATTACATCATCTTTTACTCATATATCATTCACATCATCACCATACCTCGGGTTAAGTTCACGGTGTAGGGTGCCGTGTACGTAGAAGAGAGCGGTCTTTCGGCAACAAATATTATTCACAGAATAACAGTGGTAAACACAATAAATCTTCGGGCCTCTCTTTGTAATAAAAGACATAATAGAATAGAATGTTTTATTTTCGCTGGCAGAGTTAAGGCCATAAAGCCTTCTCTTACGCTCAACCAGCTTTAATCCATACAATAGTTACATACATATTTAAATTATGAAACCAAGTGGCCCGGGTTCGAATCCCGGTCGGGGCAAGTTACCTGGTTGAGGTTTTTTCCGGGGTTTTCCCTCAACCCAATACAAGCAAATGCTGGGTAACTTTCGGTGCTGGACCCCGGACTCATTTCACCGGCATTATCACCTTCATATCACTCAGACGCTAAATAACCTAGATGTTGATACAGCGTCGTAAAATAACCCAATAAAATATAAAAAAATGATTAATATTTACAATACACTTAAAAGATACTCCAGCAATTTTCTTCAGTTAAGTCTTAACGACTAGTACATGTTTATTTAAATTAAGATAAAACCTATAAGAAAAAGTAATAACTTAATTTATGAGCTAATGTAATAATTCAATTGTCTATGTGCAATACGTAAATAATTATAATTAAGTTGAGATAGATATACAGGGTGGAAGTGAAATAACTTTGTAGATTTTCAGAGCGAATAGCTCATGTCGTATGCAACAAAAAAGTGTAATACCATATTGGTGGAAAGTTAACAGTTTTCTCGAAAAAAAAAGGTATTTTCCCAAATGTTTTACACCCACTAACACATTTTATTAAAAGTAGAATTGAGTATATGGATATTTATATCTCAAAGGTCGAAGATATAATTATAGTCTTCAGTTTTTTATTGTGTATTTCTTTCGTAGATTCAAATGAAAGCCGAAATTTCCTCAAACGTCTGAATTTTTTTTTAAATTCTCAAAATTTCCCTTTTCTTTACAAAAATTCCTTAATTTGAGGAATTTTTTTTTTCAAATCTGCCAACACTATGACTTGGTACAAAACAACTTTAATAAAAACGGAAACTGTTTATCTTCAGACTCTTTTACTGGAACAAATGTTGGCAACATTTTTGTTTTGCTTTTTTTTTTATCGTTTTGTTGGAAATCTGCCTTAACAAATTCGCAGTTTACATTCAACAATCAGCCTAAAAGCACCCGGCGTTGCTCGGGTTTTTTCCTTTTTGCTTCAGACTCAAGGAGATCTCGGTAACTCAACTGCAGAAAAACAAAATTAATTACTGTCTTTACTAAGCTTTCCTCGTCCCTAAAGATCAATCTTTACATAGCGTCACTTACATGAATTAATGACCTTCTTAGCCAAGACATCTGCCAAGATTAACAGAATTTAAAACAGCTGAAGATCAGGCACCGACAAGAAAAGATGTCGTCATGTACCTTAATGTTTTTGTTTTTAATTAGCTTTGTCTTGTAGTTTAGCTAAACAAAAACATCTCCTCCGTCCCTTTACATCCGTGCAGCATAGACTCAATGTTCTACATTTATTTAAAGCTGTGCCGACACAAATGTAATTTCCTGTCCACGTGTGCTTTCACTTGACGTTTAAAGATAGTTGACGATGAATAGGGAATTCTCTTGTTCTCAGTCTGAACCCCTTGGGGACTCATGGTGAGTTGCAATTTACCTCTTTATCGCTTGTATCAAAGAATCAATATGTAAATACAAAAAATATATAATAGCATTGGAGAATTTTGTATCCCTTGTCCGCTTTACGCCCGGTTATGCCATACCCGGTTTCTTAAATATGACCTGAAAAATGACGTCTTACAAATACTCGTAAATAATAATGTATATTAATACGTACCTATGTATTAATGTTGTCCAAAGGTAAAGCAACCCAACTGCATGGACTGTTACTTCAGCTGATGACTTTATGTTTTGCTTTCTGTACAACAGATACAATACGTTTGTTTAGCCAAGTGCTTGTAGTTCAGTTCCACCACAGTGCGAAGAATGGCTTCGTAGGGGCACGCACGTGCTGGCCTGCACGCAATCTGGCTGTTTACGTTTAGCTAGGTCATTAAGTAAAGTGATAAACAGAAGTTGTGAAGTGGAAGGAGATACAATCTCAGATTTCTTTTATAAGAACCTGAGAACACAAGAAGCAGTGATATAGCCTGTAGCGGCAACCTTCAGGGGCGTCAATGTTAAGGACAACTTTACCTTCGTTGTAACCAACTAGGGCTATTTAAATTACATTCACAGGGTGTTTCAGAAATATTTTGACAAACCTTGGGAGCATGTTCCTCACAGCAAAACAAGAAAAAAAATTCACATGTACGTATTTATTTACACTGCAAGTGGGCAAACTTCCGGTGGCAGTGGTATAAACAATATAAACAACACACAATAAAATTGCAATACACAATACAATACTGTCCGTTTGCCTACGTCGCATCCCGATTTCCCCCACCTGCTTCTGCTCGCCCCTCTGTAAAAGCTGGGCTGTCTTAGCTCTTTTCTGAAAACATTAATTTCTCTTAGGAATTGGACGTTTACGTAATATTATACAGCCCTTTAATTTAACTTAAATAAAAGGGCTTCGTTAAGTAATTAACTGTCACGTGATTTCCTCCCTTTCTACAATCCTGCGGCATAACCACTTGGACGGAGAGTAGATAGCATGTCTGAGTAATTTTATATTTTCGGGTCGGGCAGAAGTGAAGATTGAACTCACAGTACGTAGAGTAGGTACAGAATTATTTCAACATGAGTTACTAGTACGAAGGACGAAACTGGCAATTGGAATTAGATGCAATAGTCTATAGTGCGATAATATTCACAAAAGAACTGAAGCCTGTATCGAAACGAACGGCCACCATTTTCAAAATTGTGTTTAAATATTCATATTATGATTATTTTTCAATTTAATTTCTTTCTCTATATTGTACGCTAATGTGCTGTAGACAGTATACACTGCATAATGAATACGTTCGCATGGATAACTCACTTCGTGAGTAAAAACACTTATTCTTAATACAGTACTGTACTTTGATTAAAGAAAAACCTAATGAAAATTATCAAACTCAAAATTGCGATATTTCCTAGTTTACGTAAATGGATGAACTACTTTTCTTCCACCCTATACCTAGTAGAGTGATTTGTATTTTACGCCAGTATCATCGAACTCCAGTCTTGGAGAGGGGAGCAAGCGGTGTTTCCGTTTCTCTAAAGGTATAGACAGGTTAATATTAAAAATGTTAGTAAAAATAAAATGATGTCCCTGTACAATACACAATACAATTATGCAATACACAATACTATTAGATACACACTACAATTATATAAATAATAGACTACTATAAGAATACATAATACAATTATACACAATAATTACAATTAATAATAATACATAAAATAACCTAATTAATGAGTGAACCTAATTTTACATTACAACCTACATATGTATAGACCATACATAAGTTTCACATTGGTACGGATAATAATCTTTCACTTTACTTTCATCTCACTCACTGCACTGGCACTATGACATATTTCACTGACACTTTAGAACACATTTCACTGACACTATACAACACATTTCACTGACACAATAGAACAAATTTCATTGACACTATAAATTATCACTTATCGAAACTGTTCACTGCACTGTAATTCCATAACTTCACTGACTCATCACGCTTCACTCATACAACAGTTCAAATAAGACATACAATTACACTCTTAAACATATGCCCGAAAATCCTTAGTTTTTTAGTTATTAATGAAAGAACATAATGAAACATCTGTTAGATATTGTCAGCTTGGTTGCAACTTTAATCAATTCAGAAACTCATAACAATTGTTCAAAATTTTCTCCTCTTGCTTCCACACACACATGCACTCCTTGGCAACACCTACCCATCCAGGGAATCTTTAACATGAAAATGGATGTAACATGTTATGTATTATAAATAAAAGCAGAAATTTTGTACACATGTTCTTTCATATGTCCTCTTCACTATGAGGCATAAAGTTACGTATAGAAATGTATAGGCCTAGGGGAAACCAATAACAAAAAACAAAATAATATGAAAGTGATCCGTTCTGCCCCACCCTTGGGGGAGAATGGGGCCCTATTGATACAGTGTTAAATTTCACACAATTATCTCCCATGAGGTAGAGTATCCAGAGCTTAATTAAAGTGGGCTAATACCAAGATCATCCATTTAAATCAATAGCAATAAGGGCACATCAAAATATTATAACATTAAAATGAAAATAATTCAATCACCATCAACACATTTTGCTACCCTCAATGGAGGGCAGTTTTTGTAATAAAATAAATAATATATAAATTTGAGCATATTATAGCACCTTCCGATGCATTTGAAATTCGAAATTTGAAAATTGAAGTAAATAAAATAAATAGATAATACACTTTTCTATTTCTTATGTACAGTGGAACAGAAATCATTCACATTTAGCCTCTTTTTCCAAGTACGAGACCCTCATTTATCATTTCGCACCACCGCAAACTAAACACATGGCTGACGTATTATACACAGACTGTGATTTTATCACGGTGATCGAAAAATCACGATCACACCTGTGATTAAACAGTTCTTTAAACGGTGATCACAGTTCGGGACTAAACTGCTCACCAGCTGAGACAGTTCAGGTTCTTTACCCACTGTGTTCGTTGAGCTGTGCTTATGCTATCTAGTGACAAAACTGGGAACAACTACGCCTGCGAACTGTGAGCAGTGAGCGCTCCATTCAGTGTAGCCATCTCAATAGATTTCAGGCTGATCCTGGCAGATTGCAATTTCTTACAGCGAGAGAATAAACAATTGTCGGCCGACAGCCGAAAATATGGCAACATTTTACATTGCTTAATTGACTCCATTGTTTTAAGAAGTGAAGTGTCTACACTAATCAACTACTAAAACAACGATAACAAAAAAAATTGATCAAACATGACAATGAATTAAAAAATAACAATGTTTCATTCATCTTCTGAGTGATGTGTGAATTATGTCAAAATTACTAATTTTCCATTTACCTGTATAATATTTCACTCAGGAATACTGTACAACAGTGATGTCAAAGCAAGCGAATTTTTCTGACCTTGGTGTCGTGCGCGGGCAGCAAGCGCTAAGTATGGAAAGAGGAAGAAACATAAAATTTACACTGTCACACGTTAAAAGTGTTAAAATTGTTTAAAAAGGTATTTACCTTCGACAGACGGCCCGTTTCGACGCTATTTGTCGTCGTCTTCAGTGTCTCTTGAACCACTGCTGATTTTGGCTCTGCGATGTGCAGTTGTCGATGGTAGGAGTGGGGGTGTGTTGTTCCTATGGTGGGGGTTGGTTGTCTGTATGTTATGACGTATTATGATGTCAAACAATGTGTGCGTATTGAACTGTAGTTGCGTATTAAGTATGTAATGTGGGTGTGCTATTGTATTCTTATATATTTCGTATTGTTCTAGGATATTTAACTGTAAACCTTTTGGTGTGATGTGTAAAATTTCCATATCTGTTTCTATATTATTGTAGTCATGATTATTGTCGATAATGTGATCTGCGTAATTTGAACGACGACGACAAATAGCGTCGAAACGGGCCGTCTGTCGACACTGAAGACGACGACAAATAGCGTCGAAACGGGCCGTCTGTCGAAGGTAAATACCTTTTTAAACAATTTTAACACTTTTAACGTGTGACAGTGTAAATTTTATGTTTTTAACAAAGTGTTAACGAGAACTTTAATCAATAAAGAGGAAGAGTTGTGTATATGAATAAGCAACCTGTTGGATTAAGAAAACAGTGGTGCACAAACTTCAAACGGAACGTGAAATTTTATGTCGTTGTTTTTATATGGCTTCTTTCTGTTTAATATTATCTATATTGTCTGTAAAACAAAAGTACTAACACTGATTTTTTAATATTGCACTTGTTTTAAATCTTAATAACACAATAGAGAGTTAAGAAGGAATATTCACTTAAATTCCATAGTAGTATAATATTATACTGTATTAAATGGATGGAACACATCATTCATAAAGAAAGTGATATTCCAAAGAAAGAGATTGAGTATGACATAGTAGTATAATATTATACTGTATTAATTAAGTGGATGAAACACATCATTCATAAAGAAAGTGATATTCCAAAGAAAGAGATTGAGTATGACATGATAAGTTGGAATTTATATTGATGGTACTTTTAACCTTATAAAAGTAATCAATAAACCAATCAAAACAATATTACAGTACAAAGCAAAGTTACCTAGGTACTGTATCTGTTTTAAGTGTAACTAATATTGCATGACAAAACTCTTATCGCATTATGCTTTTAAGGTGAAATTTGTGAGCAACTTCCTCTCATCAGAATATTAAATTATTTTCTCCAAATCTGCTGAAGCTATAGAGCTGACACTTTTACAACACATGGGCACGTATCTTTTGCTTATGATGTAACAGTAGTTGCTTTGTTGATTCGTTTCCTTACTAACAATTTCCATGCGAATATTTTCAAAATGCTCAATACACTATCTTCACTAATACGTATATACGGTATATTAGATTTACGAAAACATTCTGTAAGGCTACTAAATAAATAGGCCTACACCTGAAAATTTCACTTTTCTATGCGAAAAGTTGACAAAATATTTCTTTTGAATAAAAAAATCAAACTTGTGAAAAATGAACATTAAAATTAAAACTTACATTCTTATAATGCACTTATACTTCTCAGACAAATCTAAAAATTAACATGGATACAGTTGTAATAAGTTCTCTTCCCTTTATCTATTGAATCAGTGCTGGCCATTCCTGAATATAGCTCGACCAAGCGGCATATACCACCTCTTTCGTCTGTCTCTTTCCTTTCCGCTGTAAAGCTCTCAGGCTCTCCTGGGCTCTAAAGCGCGCGCTTGCTCCTGTGGGCATCAATTGACATGCCTGCTCTACAAGAACAAATGGACAATCATTGTATTCGGTACCCAGACGACAAATGTTCAGTTTGTCCATAATATTAAATTAAATTATTAAATGAATGAATGAATGAATGAATGAATGTTACACCTACATTTACAACTCAGTATTGTGCTTACACTTGACTTCTGTGAAGTACAAATGGATAACCTCAACATTTCTCGCCTTCTCCTACACGTGCGAAATATCAAGAACATTGAAACATCGCAGTGAGAAGCTCTGATGAGTGGGGAAGAAGGGACTGTTCAGTGTTCACCTCAAACAAGTTCGCAGTTCAATCACTGTTTCACTGCTTAATATCACCGTGATCATAAATCAGCAATCACAGGTCGAAAAATGATCACAAAAGAGCAGTTTATCTCATCACTACACTCTACAGCACAGTACGTAATTCAAAACAGTAGCAATCAACATTAATGACATTATATACGCATACATTTGACAGATTCGCGCTTCAAACGTATTGTTACGTCATATAATATAACTGAATTTGGCGGCGGTTGGGTGGAGAAGTGTTTCTCCCGTCCGTACAATTGTTCATACCAGAGACGCATGTAAATGTCAGAACCAGAGGCACAGACACGTTACAAACTGGAAATGAAATTAATTTAACATAAAAAAGGTCAGGGAATTCACATAATTCCGACGATTGCGTCTATGTGCCTTTGTTTTATTGTTTTGCATTTGATTGTGATTTTTATCACTAAGATGTATATAGTTTTACTGTTTAATAGTTTTATTGTGTTACATTTTACGTTATTAAGGGGTTAGGTACTGCTTACAGCACTAAAATTTTGGAAATATTCAACATTTTTTCCTCCATTACTGTATCTTGTACAATAATGAAAATCAGCACGTGTAAAACACAGTCCTTCTGCTAAACGAAACAAATATGTTTACGATTTATTTATTTATTTATATTTAAATTCATTAATAAAAATGGTCAAATATTCGGCTAGTATTTTCTTCTAACACAAAATAAAAATATATATATTATTTATTAACGAATGTATTTGAACGAGCATGATATTGTAAATGTGTGTTTCAGCAATAAAATAAAAGAGAGAGAACATGAGAAGTTAAGAAGTTTATGAGTTATGAGGGAAACATTTCATCACTGCACAGTAAACTGCCGCCATTACGAATTTTGAAAAAAAAAAAAATATATATATATATATATAATTTTTTCAATCGTAAAAATATTTTTCATATAGCAGAATGACAATGTTTTACACGTATAAATTTTCATTATTGTACAAGATTCAGTAATTGAGGAAAAAATGTTGAATATTTCCAAAATATTTTACTCCTGTAAGCTGAATCTAACCCCTTAAGTATCTCAGCTGCTTATTGCGTAACTCTTGTCTCTTATCCACTTGCAAGTAGATTACCCGTCACTAGAAAGATGACAGCATGCCCATGCATAAGCTTTGCAACACCTAGGGGAGACTTCTCGAACTTCGTATTACAGAAAAATGTGACTTTCTCTTTTTAATTGTATCTAGAAGAAAGGCCTATTCACAACTAAGAAATATTTTATTCCTTGACAAAAAATTGTGTATGTATCAAATGCCTACTCACTCCACTTGCGTAATTCGGGTTCCGCATATTGAAAATAGATGGCAGGATTGTGACCCAATTTAATTTTGTACACCACTTCGGCTGGACAGGCTATCAGTGAAAAATACTGCCCGTGCCTCACTTCCTGAGCTGTTTCTTTGCGGGGCGAGGCGCAGATGGGGAGAGTAGGAGATCCTGGGTACCGCATGTGCCTACTACCCTACGTTCAACACATCGGCCTTTTCAGGATTCCTTTCGTCAGCTATGGAGCAGGATCAGCCATGGACAAGCGAATGTATAGGCTGTCCCCTCACAAAACAAATTATGTCCTTCTTATCAATTCCTGTAACTAAACACTAATACCAGTGATACAGTCTCTACTCGAGATTATCGACCTAATCATGATTACAGTTGTCATGTGTACACATCCGTAAACTCTTTCCACTATGGCAGTGTTTGTCGAACTTCTTCCACCGCGAAACCGCTTTTAATCTAAAGTGTAACTGCGGAATCCTTGTAATATTTTATTAGTGTTTAATAATTAACAGACAAGTGAAAGCTAGTATATCAATAATTCTGTTCAGTGGGACGAATGTATTTGCTTTTTAAGCCTGCAATCTGGTTTTATAGCGGAAAGTTGTAGTCTCATTTCTACTATACTTCTGCATTTTGTCTTTTCAATATTTTGTTTTAGTGAACACATACGCAGAGAATCCAGTGATGAAAGTAATAAGTATTATGGGTATTTTCCGTTTTAGCTCTTCATCAAACATATTGTTATTACGCATATTATTGGAATATTATTATTACGCATATTCTTTGATTATTATTATTATTATTATTATTATTATTATTATTATTATTATCATCGGTGGTTTCATGTTAATTGATTCATATTTTCGTAACGTTTCTGTATATTTTTATAGTATCCACTAAGTATAAAATAGCCACCGGAGCAGCCCAGTCGGCTAAGGCGCTTGCCTGTCGATCCAGAGTTGCGCTCGAGTGCGGGTTCGATTCCCGCTTGGGCTGATTACCTGGTTGGAATTTTTTCCCGAGGTTTTCCCCAACCGTAAGGCGAATATCAGGTACTCTTTGGCGAATCCCCGACTTCATCTCGCCAAATACCATTTCGCTATCATCAATCCCATCTATGCCAAATAACCTAGTAGTTGATACAATGTCGTTAAATAACCAAGTAAAAAAAGTATAAAATAACATTTAAAATCATATAGGGCTCATGGAACCCCCGAACATACTTTGAGAAATGCTGCTCTATGGTAATTCAGCAGTTGTCCAGACTGAACGAAGAGTGGCCTAGTGTGTACAAACATTTTAGGAAATCGCCATCAGAGATAATAGCGATAGTGGTAACCACGATTACAGTATCCAGTATTATAACCAGTAAAGATCCCTGCGATGGCATAGGATGTTTTCAGAACATGTAATATGCTGCCGTGCCGCACGCTGCAGCTGCCGTGACGGTCCGAGCAGACCTAAGAGGCGTGGTTATAAGCACTAGGGAACTCTCGGTTCAGGACGTGAGACACGGGCAGTATGTCGCGAACTAGGGTGAATGTATATGTAAGTGTTCGTGTGAGTGTAGTGTAGGGAACTGGTGAGGTTGATGATGAAGGTGAGGAAGGAAGCAGGAGAAACCCGGTGCCGGCACGTAGCCTACTCATGTAGAATAGCACCAAAGGAGTCGCCAGTCTTAACGTCACCATCTGACGGACGAATGATTATCAACAGTGTTATATCTTCTCTTCATATGCACTGCGGAGAGATTTGGGATTTAACCCAGGCATACAGGGTTGTTTCCGATCTCTGATAACGAATTTGAATGGCATCATGTGCGTCAGGAGTCACACGACAGCTGAACTGTGGCGCGAGGTGACAGACCAGTAGTGAGTGATCTCATAGTCAGAGTGCACGGCGACTTACAGCAGAAATTCCCAAGAAAATCTAGCCTTTTTAGGAGGGTTACATTACGACCATTTCCATGCCAATTACAGTTAAGTGAAAATAAGAGAAGCCTTCAATAAACGAGGTTTCGTTATTTCCAAGAAAGGCATCTTCTGTGTACTTAATAAGACTGGTAAAGCTGGAATGGAATAAATTTGTATCATCTCGTGGGGTACGACGACTTGTAACGGGGGGTGGATTTGCTTGCTTTTTCCACTCTGGAATTAATCCCATCCGAGCTTTGCCAGTCTTATTAGGTACACACAAGATGTCTTTCTTGGAAATAACGGAACCACGTTTTTTGCAGGTTCCTATGATTTTCACGTAACTGTACTTGGCATCGGAAAGGGTTGTTATGTACCCCTCCCAAAAAGGCTCGATTTTCTTGGGCATTGCTACTGTGATACACCGTGCACTCTGATTATGAAATCACTCACTACTGGTCTGGCACTTCTCGCCACAATTCATCTGCCATGTCGGTGTGATTCCTGACGCACATGACGTCATTCAAATTCGTTATCAGAGATCTGAAACAACGCTGTATTGGTGTACAATTTAGTGATTAGAAGTTGTGCATCGCCATGTCTCCTAGTTCTGTCTTCAGACAGTTCACTAAACAAAAAGAAATGTTCTGGTCACGAGACATAATCATATACTTTGTTTTTTCGTAATTTACTTCTAAACCTATAATAACTATAGTAGTAGTAGTAGTAGTAGTAGTAGTAGTAGTAGTAGTAGTAGTAGTAGTAGTAATAATAATAATAATAATAATAATAATAATAATAATAATAATAATAATAATAATAATAATAATCTGAATTTCCCCGTGCCACAGCTGTATTGTCTTAGGCGTTGTGTCTTCGACTAACGTTAGGGAATAAGCATTAGTTCGAGTCTTCATAGAGGAAGAATTTTCTCATGAAATTTCGACCAGTGTACGGGACCGATGCCCAACCATCTCAGTGATGAATTTAGAAAGCTGAGTAGTAAAATCATATTTCGCAATATATCAAACTTCGTGCTAAATACACGTTACCCCGGTACTAGTTGAATGATGATCCTTCCGAGTCTTGTGTACCTCGTTTTTAATGTGACAACGTTTTTTAGTTCGGTTAGCTTTCAGCTTATTGTATTGTTTTTTGTTTTTTTGAAAGAATTTTAGATAAGGGCGCAAATATCCATTGCAGCTGACGCGCACTTTTTAAACCCATTAACTAACTAACTAACTAACGTACCGAAGTATGTGGAGGTAAGTCCAGAAATCGGTTGGTAGTCCTGTAGTCCTTTGTCCTGAATGGTCTGCCGTGAAATGGAATCAGACGACTGAATAATTTACAATTATAGACATTCTAAATTTATGATCTGAAAAGGTCATGTTTAAAGCTGGATGAGTTTGCAGTTTCAATACTCTGATGAAGGGGAAAGACATTTGTCATTTCTATTGCATATAATAAAGATTGTTATGAAGAATATTGACAGTCAGCAATATTTCTACTATTGTATGAATGGTTTTTAAAACGACAACGAATAATAAACTGTCAAAACTTCTTCTTGTACAGTTGTCGTCAATGAACATTATAAATAAACTACATCCAAACAATAAATGTAAGTTCTGAACTGTCAGATACCAATATATTTGACATAACTGATCATATCTTATGCTGAACTTTGACAACATATTCAAGGAACTGGAAGTTTTGTCGTTGAAAGGGAAATAGTAGTATAAGGGGTTACTAATATTATGTAAACTATGAAACGAAAAGTTGCCCAGAGAATATTTCACAAAAAAAGTTTAAGGGTGCTATGCATAGACATTTCGTAGCCCGCGCTACGAGCGTGCTAAACTAGCCCCGGGTATCGAGTAATTACTTGTACAGCATTTATATCATTTCATATCGCTAACACTGGTTTGTGAATACGAAAAACGTTAGTTCGCTGATCATGCACCGGAAGCCCGCGCTAAGAAGTCTATGAATATGGCCCTAAAACTTTTCCCCTTACTAAATATACAGTGTTATTATAAAGCAACTAACATGATTGAAATTAACACAGGGTGTCTCTAAATTAGATTAACAATCTTTGGGCTCGGGTAAATAACACTTCCACCGCAACAAGGATTTATGTCATTAACTGGGTGATATTATGGGTATAGATGGAGGTCATCAGACATTTGATCGTTGGTTAATTTAGTAACAAATAATGTTATAGGTAATCATTTGACCCAAAAATGCAGAAAAACACAAACAAAACAAACAGAAAGAAAAACATTTACTGAAGTGTTCGTTGATGTCGAAAAAAATTCGACACATTTGTTGATGTTGTATATCATGAATAATTTTATAAATTTCTTGTTTAAAAGGTTCAATATTAAAATATTTCAAATTCTGAAAATGGTTTGTAATTTTATTATAAAGTCTTGGGGCGAAACTAGCACCATGTTTAAAGCTGCACTTGTATGACATTTAGGCTCAATTAATGGGAAAGTAGACTTTTGTCTTCGAGTACGATATTCATGTCGATTAGACTTATGTTTTATTTTATTTCTATGGTAGTAAGTTAGTAATCTACAGAGTGTTTCAAAAATACGGGGCATAATTTCAGGTATGTATTTCCCACATGTAGACAATCAAAATAGTTCATTACAACATGTGTCCAGAAATGCTTTATTTCCGAGTTATGGCCTTCACAACATTGAAATTCACCGGAACCATACCTCATGTTTTAGAAGACACTCCACTGATCAATCGTCAACACATTCACTTCTTGCATGATGGCGCTCCTGCACACTTCAGTCGTACGGCTCGCCGGTACTTGGATCGAAGGTTTCCTGATCGATGGATAGGTAGAGGTGGCCCAATTGCTTGGCCTCCACGCTCACCTGATCTGAACCCTCTCGATTTCTACTTGTGGGGCCATTTAAAATCATTGGTTTATTCGTCTCCGGTGCCTGATTTGGAATCCCTTCGGAATCGAATTCTGGCATGTTCTGAGGACATACGCAATACTCCTGGAGTTTGGGATCGTGTTCGCAGGTCAATGAGACATCGATGTGTGGTCTGTATTCAAGCAGGAGGTGGACATTTTGAACATCTTCTGTAATGACAACGACCTGCGGAAAGAAAAACGTTCCGGTGAATTTCAATGTTGTGAAGGTCATAACTCGGAAATGAAGCATTTCTGGACACATGTTGTAATGAACTATTTTGATTGTCTACATGTGGGAAATACATACCTGAAATTATGCCCCGTATTTTTTAAACATTCTGTATATTTATAAATTTCTTCAATAGTTAATACTTTAAAATCTGTAAATCTGTTTGAACTCGGGACCTTCCGAATACGAGTCACAAACGCTACCGTCTGTGCCAACTCGCTCGGTCAAATCAAGTGTTGTTTGAAGATTTAAAAGCCATTTTTTACCAACTTGGAAAAAGTGTAATAAATAAGTCAAGTAGCAAACGAACTTCCGTTTATTTTTCAAAACATTCAATGGGAGCATTTTGTTTAGCATGGAATAACTAAATCTGTTCATTACACATTCTATAAGAGCTTAGTTCACTTCAATAGGTCAATTAGTTTAGAAATTATATTAATTTCAAATGTTCTTTTAAATAAAACTCCTATTATATAAACTGTAGTTTAATAGCCTGAGAGCGCTTCATAATTCTACATTAATAAAAAACGATGTTATTAAGTACATCATCAATTGCACAATAACTGATACAGTATTCATCTCCCATCACGATCGACAAATGTACACTACGCGGCTCAAACATCATGTACACAACACAAGTGTTTACAAATTATAACCACTATAGCACTCACAAACAAATCTGTCAGAACTTTCAGAAGCAAATGGTTTGCTTCTCATCTATCTGGTGCAGCTTTCGAACATGTACTGTAGAGATTTTGACATTTCGAGGAGATTCTTGCTTCTTGTTTCAATCGGAAGCCTGTCCATGATACTTCGTTAATTTGCTTATAGCGGGTGGGCAAAAAATTAACACGGAATTTAAATGTTCAAACTTCAGTTGCCAAAAAATGCAATAAAACTTGTCTGTCACAGGCATTTATCTCAATCTTTGTATAATGAGAAAGTTTTTTAACCTTCCTGCTACCAATGGGGATATTAGGATTACCCCACTGATAATTTTTCAGTATTATTTTAATTTTTCTCCATATTTATATTTGAAATTCTATGCTGAACTGAAACGTTATAACCCGCGAGTCCATTAACAAAAAACTTCTGAAATAAATTTTCTACCCGATTACAAAGTTTGTCTGTATAATTAAGATACATTCTGTACAAAATGTTGCGCTGAAACGAAACGTCACAGGCCTCGGGTCCGTTAACAAAACACTTCAGAAATAAATTCTCTACCCGACCCCAAAGTTTGTCGGTATAATTAAGATACAGCCTGTATAAAAGGTTGCGCTGTAACGAAACGTCACAGCCCGCAAGTCCATTAACAAAACACTTCTGAAATAAATTCTCTACACGACCCCAAAGTTTGTCGGTATAATTAAGATACAGTCCGTATAAAAGATTGCACTGAAACGAAACGTCGCAGTCCGCACGTCCATTAACAAAACACTTCTGAAAAAAATTCCCTACACGACCCCAAAGTTTGTCGGCATAATTAAGATACACCCTGTATAAAAGGTTGCGCTTAAACGAAACGTCACAGCCCGACGTCCATTAATAAAACACTACTGAAATATGTTCTACCCGATTACAAAGTTTGTCTGTATAATTGAGATACATTCTGTACAAAATGTTGCGCTGAAACGAAACGTCACAGGCCTCGGGTCCGTTAACGAAACACTTCTGAAATAAATTATCTACCCGATCCTAAAGTTTGTCGGTATAATTAAGATACACCCTCTATAAAAGGTTGCGCTGAAACGAAACGTCACAGTCCGCACGACCATTAACAAAACACTTCTGAAATAAATTCTCTACACGACCCCAAAGTTTGTCGGTATAATTAAGATACACCCTGTATAAAATGTTGCGCTGAAACGAAACGTCACAGCCCGCATGTCCATTAACAAAACACTTCTGAAATAAATTCTCTACCCGATCCCAAAGTTTGTCGGTATAATTAAGATACACCCTGTATAAAAGGTTGCGCTGAAACGAAACGTCACAGCCCGCATGTCCATTAACAAAACACTTCTGAAATAAATTCTCTACCCGATCCCAAAGTTTGTCGATATAATTAAGATGCTTCCTGTACAAAAAGTTGCGCCGAAAAGAAACGTCACAGGCCTTGGGTCCGTTAACAAAAAGCTTCTAAAATAAATTATCTACCCGATCCCAAAGTTTCTCGATATAATTAAGATACATCCTATACAAAAAGTTGCGCTGAAACGAAACGTCACAGGCATTGGGTCCGTTAACAAAAAACTTCTAAAATAAATTATCTACCCGATCCCAAAGTTTGTCGGTATAATTAAGATACACCCTGTATAAAAGGCTGCGCTGAAACGAAACGTCACAGCCCGTACGTCCATTAACAAAACACTTCTGAAATAAATTCTCTACCCGACCTCAAAGTTTGTCGGTATAATTAAGATACACCCTGTACAAAGAATCGAAACTACATTTTTCACTGAAAATTAATTGCTCTAAACAAAGTTCTCGAACAATCACGGGTCACAAGAGTTATTAGTTTTATAAGTGACTGGAAATCAAGTACACAGAGCGAAGAACAGAATTCCAAATTGCGAGTTGAAACGGAAAATTCTTTAAAAAAATTTAGTAGAAAATTTCCGTCTGAAAAATCACTAGTACGAGGTTTCTTTTGCCATGCTTTTCAGAGCTTGTGTTTTCATTTCGCTCTGTGCGTGTAGACGGCGTAAACGATTCTGCACTAGTAATTACACAGTAAGGCAACCTCATATTCTATTCTACGAGGTTATGGCCCGAGCGAAATGCCTTGACGCTTAACGGTCCCGTAATGTCGTTCCTATGGCAACCATTTAGCCACGTGCAGTATTCATCACGACCGCCCGCCTATTCAAGGCTGTAATTTCGTGTCTTATTGTGTACTAAAGGATATGACTTCGAAAGAGCGCCGTCACTGAAAGCATATCGAAAATAATCACTTCAGATTTCGATACCCGAAATCTCTATAAAGGACAAAATTAGCGAGCGCTGCATATGTTTGTGTTGCCGCATTTTTGCTCAAGTTCTAGAGCTGCTCTTCTACCCAGGTACAATGCATGCAGTTCTGCATTGTGTTACTTTCTCCATTCTCCTGTAACTTCATCCCTCTTTTTTTTTTTTGGTAGGTTATTTTACGACGCTTTATCAACATCTCAGGTTATTTAGCGTCCGAATGAGATGAAGGTGATAATGCCGGTGAAATGAGTCTGGCGTTCAGCACCGATAGTTACCCAGCATTTGTTCATATTCGGTTGAGGGAAAACCCCGGAAAAACCTCAACCAGGTAACTTGTCCCGACCAGGATTCGAACCCGGGCCACCTGGTTTCGCGGCCAGACGCACTAACCGTTACTCCAAAGGCGTAGATTTCATCCCTCTTAGTCTCAAATATTTTCCTACGAACCTTATTCTCAAACACCCTCAATCTCTCAATCTCTTTACCTCTCTTAAAGTGATAGTCTAAGTAACTGTATTAACTAATCTTATGAAACTTTCAGGCTGTCTTAATACGGATATATTAATGCTTTCCTATTAGATTTCATAAAATATATTAAAATGTTTTGACTTATATTTCATTACAATGAGTAGAAAAAGTTAAATTATTGAAAAATTTACACATACCGCAGCAACATACTAATTAAACGAATCCTATTATTTTTTCGCATGTGCACCTTACCACATCTAAGTCTATTTTATTAAAATTTCTTCGAAATCCAAAATGTAGGCAAGGATAAAACGATACAGGTGTTAAATTATATATCTGCTGGTGAGTGACAGTTCAGTTTGAAGTGGCTTATATTGATCGTTGGCGTCAGAATATTTAAAAATATATATATATGTTTGTTAGCTTTCATTCCAATGCCCTGGTCAATCCTTGCCTGAGTGTAAAATGAAAGTTTAGACATAGTTTTTATCACCGATTAGTACATTTTTTTTTCTTTCTATTCTCCCTCAACGCAAAGTATGACGTTAAACAGGTGCAGATATATAAAATGAGATGTACATCAATGCATGTGCATTTACTGTAATTAATGTAAATTAATGGTTATAATTTTTTCAAGAAGTATCAGAACTTCTAGTAAAAATTTAAAGAGTAGGAAGTGGATATAATAACAAGAAAAAACATTAATAATTAATAATCTATACTAATAATAAATCTGTAGCCAATATTTTTCTGGTAATTTTCGAATTACCAAAAATAATTGGTGTTAACATGTATAATTAACCATCCTGAAACCGAAAATCGCTTTTTTGAAATTTTTGTTTGTATGTCTGTCTGTCTATCTGGATGTTTGTAACCTTTTCACGCGATAATGGCTGAACCGATTTATATGAAAATTGGAATATAAATTAAGTTCGTTGTAACTTAGATTTTAGGCTATATGGCATTCAAAATACTTTATTTAAAAGGGGGGTTATAAGGGAGCCTGAATTAAATAAATCGAAATATTTCGCTTATTATTGATTTTAATGAAAAATATTACATAACAAACGTTTCTTTAAAAATAATTTCCGATAAGGTTTATTCTATACAAAATTTTGATAGGACTGATATTTAATGAGATAAATCAGTTTTAAAATTACAGTAACAACGCCATCTAAGGCGCTGTTCTGAAATAAAAACAAATGACTTCGTCTATAAGGGGCCTTAGACAACAACAATCGAAAGCTATTAAACATAGCCTAAGAGAATGTTTCTGTGTTTGTATGAAGTAATATCGGAAGCTAATTAATTGTTTAATTATTATTTCTCCATTGGAAAGTGTAGTTTCTCTAGATGGACATAATACTACAATGTTATTACAGTAACTTCTGAAACATATACAAGTAATATAAAGTGTACACATTAAAAATAAATTATATGTCAATCTTTATTAAACTATAGTTGAATGTAATAACAATTAAGAAACATGTTAAAGTAATTGTCATTGCACGAAATGATTGCTCTCTGGCCCAAAATGACCGCATTTTAATTATTTAAATACAATTTAAATTGAGTAACATATTAAACGATTTATCCTTCTATCAAAGTTGACCTGGTTGGCGAGTTGGTATAGCGTTGGCCTTCAATGCCCAAGGTTGCGGGTTCGATCCCGGGCCAGGTCGGTGGCATTTAAGTGTGCTTAAATGCGACAGGCTCATGTCAGTAGATTTACTGGCATGTAAAAGAACTCCTGCGGGACAAAATTCCGGCACATCCGACGACGCTGATATAACCTCTGCAGTTGCGAGCGTCGTTAAATAAAACATAACATTTTTATCCTTCTATCAAACACGAATGTTCCCTGGATCAAACGTCCTATTTTAATTATGTAATTACTTTATATTTATTTCTAAAAGGTGCAACGGAGCGCACGGGTACGGCTAGTAATTAATAATTTATTTATTTAATCTGGCAGAGCTAAGGACAGTAGGCCTTCTCTTCCGTCCAGCCATACTCTAATTCTAATTGAATACAATTGCTTACATTGCTTAGTGTAGTTGTGGGTATTAGAATTAATCTGTAGCAAAATAAAATGTAGTTAGACCTATATTTCCACAACTTTCGCATGACTTATCAACCAAGCAAAGCCTAAACACACAGTGGAGCATCTAAGATCACCTTAAGAATCATTTGGCCCTGATTCCCACTAATACCATGGCAGTCAGCACCGGGAATCGAACGCGGGGTTGCGGAATATGGAAATCGCGCTCTAACACTAAGCTGGTCAGTGTTGAGGCTGTCTTGAGTCCAGAGCTGGACTTGTAATCGCTCGTTAACCTCCATTGTTTCCGCTACAACAGTTCTCAATCTAAAGTTCTGAAGTTTCCAATTGTCTCTGCTCATTGGGTCGGGAGCGAATTGCCTAATTCCCAATACTCGATTTCTTCCGCGCCCTCGACAGTGGGATACAAGCAACCCGCGAGGCAGAGATCATCACCACTCAAACCACCTTCAGCGCACCAATGCTGTGAACAAATGAATCGGAGACTGCAGAAACAGCACGTGTCATGAAATAGAATTTTGCGTTACAAGAGCGGTATGTTGAAGTTTTCATGTTCGAGGAAAAGTTTGAAAAATCGAAACGTAGTTGAGCTTTTTTAATTTCCGAGAACATGAAAACAAACATACCGCTCGTGTATCGTACATTATTTTGTGTGAAGATCGTTTATTACATACCTGAAAGAGGAATTTCTAATTAGTTGCAATGAAATCTCCATCTTGGTTTCTGTTCAATGACGGCAATTTTGGAAAACAAAAATATCTATCTTCAACATTGTTGCTTTAAAATGTTTTCTGTGTTTACTATACTCCAGCAGGCCATGATATACGTCTGTCTTTTTTCCCCCCAGTCTATAAATGCGAACTTAAAACAAACGGCTTCCTTAATGTTACATGCATCACGAAATGCAGTAACTTTAGTGGAGTTGTAGAGTTTACTTAATTTTTTGCAAATATTTAAAAAACAATAATTAACAGTGCAATTTAGGTGAAATTGCAGTGGTAAGTTTCCAATTTATAATTATTGCTATATTGAACGTCTCTAAAAATAATATGTTAAAAGCCTAAAGCAGTAAAATCAATATTTCACTTAAGCGGTAAGAAGAGGGAAATTGTTATGTGTGTTCGGTTGGGAATACTGATTGTGGAATTTTAGACTTGCCGCGGATTGGTTTTGTGCGGAAACCAAGCAAATAACCAACGATCTCGCACAAAATAATTTTAAGTAATCGACGTCACTTGACAGATGATTTTCAATAAATCTTAGTATTAAACAATCTCTGATACGTGACTATCATAATATCACATAACAGAAGCTATAACATAACCTAAATAATATAAACAAGTGTTCGAAAAGTTCTAATTAGGGATGATTAAATAAACAAGAAAAGTTTTAATTAACGATGATGAAATAAAAAATTAACATGAATAATTTTAAAAGGAACAATTATCGAAAGTACAATTTTCAAATTTAAATGTTTTAGTGGTTGGTGGTTCAATTGATGTTATATTGGACGTGTGCGTAAAAGAAGTGCAACTCTTTGATGTACACGGTGTATTCCCAAACTTATTCAGGATTTCCGAGTGGTGCTCTTCATTTATTTTTAAACTAGCCGTACCCTTGCGCTCCGCTGCACCCGTTAGAAATAAATATAAAGTAATTACGTAATTAAAATAGGACATTTGATCCAGGGAACATTTGTGTTTGATAGAAGGATAAATCGTTTAATATGTTACTTAATTTAAATTGCATCCAAATAATTAAAATGCGATCATTTTGGTTCAGAGACCACTCATTGGTGCAATGACTATTCCTTTAACATGTTTCTAATTTTATTACATACAACCATAGTGTAATGAACATTGACATCATTTAGATTTAATGTGTATACTTTATTTTACTTGTTATATGTTTCCATTGAATTATGGTAATAACTTAATTTTAACCCTTGTTTTCTACGTATTCAGTAAATGGCGTTTGGCCCACAATGGTTCTGAACCCTTCAAATAACTTAAATTATATTATATAATATCACATTACTTATATTATATTATATTATATTATATTATATTATATTATATTATATTATATTATATTATATTATATTATATTATATTATATTATATTATATTATATTACATTATATCAGAAGTTACTGTAATAACATTATAGCATTATGTCCATCTACAGAAACTACACTTTCCAATGGTGAAATAATAATTAATTTATTATACAAATCGGTTAATTCAGCTTCCGATATTACTTCATACAAACACAGAAACATTCTCTGTAGGCTATCTTTCATAGCTTTCGATTGTTGCTGTCCAAGGCCCCTTATAGACAAAGTCATTTGTTTTTTATTTCATTATACGGCCTTAGATGGCAGTTATTTTAATTTTAAAACTCATTTATCTCATTAAATATCAGTCCTATCAAACTTTTTCCAGGAATAAAAGTTATCGCAAATTATTTTTAAAGAAACGTTTGCTATGTAACATTTTTCATAAAAATCAATAATAAGCGAGATATTTCGATTTATTTAATTCAAGCCCCCTTAGAACCCCCCTTTTAAATAACGTATTTTGAATGCCATGTAGCCTAAAATCTAAGATACAACGAACATAATTTATATTCTAATTTTCATCGAAATCCGTTCATCCATTATCGCGTGAAAAGGTAACAGACAAACAGACAGACAGACAGACAGACAGACAGACAGACAGACATACAAACAAAAATTTCAAAAAAGCGATTTTCGGTTTCAGGGTGGTTAATTATATATGTTAGGACCAATTATTTTTGGAAAATCGAAAATTACCAGAAAAATTTCGGCTACAGATTTATTATTATTATAGATAGGACTTCAGGGAAGATGCATAGCTATGACCAGTGATCTTTATTAATTCTTGTTCTTGAATGCCAATGCGAGTCATATTTGAAACTGCTGTGCTTTAACTGGAGTGGTTTGTAATTTTTCTGTTTTTTTGACGTCCAGACCAGTGCAGCTTGAAATGTTGGCAAACAAAGAAACAAATGCTAGGGACGCGATAAAATTAAACAAATGCTAGGGACGCGATAAAACTAAACAAATGCTAGGGATGCGATAAAATTGTGCGATAAGCAGCCATGACTGGTTGAAATACGTCCTTTCGTATCGTTTTATTGGTCAAAAGTAGTATGACGTAGTAAAAGTGTAATAGTCACTTTAATTCGAGTGTAAATATTTCACACAACGATTCGGATTTCCTTAAATCCCCTGTCACTTTTTTTTTTTTTAAGAATTCTGCCGTATTATATGTAGGCTATTTATTATTCAGGATTTTCTGGCAATATATAGGCTGTCAAAATTCTAGTGAAATAATGAATATCCAATTTATTCCAGAGACGTGTCAAGTTGGCAGCCCTGTTCTGTCAGACCTTCAGTTTCTACAGTAATGGAACTTCCGTTCGCCCCATCTCTAAGTTACAAATTCTGTTAAGTTCAGGAACTTGTCTGGAGTTGCAATCAAATATAGGGGATCTTTATTTAATGCGACTGTCCAGAGTTTCCGCAGATGGTGTCTTCACCACTAGTTTTTGTCTTTCTTTTTTATTTTTTCTTTCTTTACCCCCATTTCCTTTTCTTCCCCTTATCCATCTTTTACCTCTACTTTTATTTTAATATGTTCCATTAATTATGCACTTGTGCAGACAGACACAAGAGAAATATAAGGAAAAAAATGTGGAATAGATGTGAACAAGGTAAAGGTAAAGAGAAAAAAGAGAAGACAAAGAGAGCAAGTCATCCGACGTATAAATACCGTGTGTCTCAAAATTCGTGCGACATGGGAAAAGGTAGCCTTCAAGCAAATGTCCCACACTAGAGCCCGGACGAGAAGTTATGGCACCGGCGCGAGGGACGCATTTTAGTTCGTTTGCTTGGACTCGCCCTCACACTAAACTGGAGGGGTGTTGGGTTAGTTGGTTACTAGCATTCCGAGTGTTCAGATCGTTCTGCTACTACCGCTATTGCTAATACTGAAAACATTGTCCTTCTGAGCGCCCTCATTATGGCATTGTTTAAGGTGTGAAATCATAGAGTAGTTCATAGCCAAGGACATGAAATAGCATACAATGTATGGAAATTCATGTCAGAAGAGGCTGTAAACGGAATACCAATTCCATTGAAAAGCGTGTGTGCAAGAGTACTGGCTGCCACTGGTATTTCAAAGCAAACCTTGGCAAGAATCAGGAAAGAAGGGGAAAATATTGAGGCAGGAACAGCAGATTCTTTCTCCAGTCCGGAAAAATCACAGCCGAAGAAGAAGATTGTTGCAGCTGTAGACAGTTTTGATGAGGAAGTCATAAGAAGACTCATTTATAATTTCTACGCTAGGCATAAGCAGAGACCGACTCTGTAATCGCTTCTTCCAAGAATGGATATCAGTGTAAGATTATGTGAAGAAAGTAGAGAACAATTACATTGAAAGTGAGCACGTGATGGACATGATTTTGGAGAACATTTCCATAAACTTAGGGACATCTGATTCCAGCATAGATCAGTCGTCTGATTCGGACGGAGAATAAGAATAAAAAGATGGAATAGCGGGCGTAATTTCATTAGGTACCTTCGGACTCTTGAGTATGAAAGTTATGATACTAAGATAAGACTAATGTTTTTGGAAAGAGATGAAACGCATGTGCCTGCCGCTCTGAGCTTGAGAACCGTAACCCAAACAACCCCCACTCCTCTGCCCTGCTGGCCGGCAATTTAAAACTTCGCGCAGGTTGGTGCCATAACATCTCGTCTCAGCTCTACTGTCATGGTCGAAGGAGTTGCCTATTTAGTATGGCAATTCATAGGATGTCTGTCAGTATAAAATCGATTTAGGCCCTTAAACTCATCTTTCATATTCAAAACCTGTTCCATTCACTCAAAGACATTGTCTTTAATGATAAAAAGTTTCATGAGCCCTGAGTGTAGCTGGTGGACTGTTTTGTATGGCGTTGGCGAATCTTTCCTTTAAGACGTCCAGTGTTTGAAGCTTTATCTGAAACACCTCTCGTTTCACGTAGCCAGATTTAAAAAAAAATCAAGAGGTGTAAGATCCGGTGAACGTGGAGGCCAAGTCTTAGGACCACCTCGTCCAATCCAACGCCCCCGAAATATGTTATGTAATTTTTGGCGAAGAGATACAGCATAATGTGCTTATGTTCTTTCAAGCTGAAAGCACATTCTTTGCATTTTATTAAGTGGCAGATCATGTAAAAATTCCATTATAACGCTATCAAAAATGTCGCCAAAGTTGTGCTGGTTGACATGACCACCATAGAAATATGAACCACCAGCCTTTTATGATGGTGTGTGGTTATCTCCACATAAAAGTACAAGCTATACACGTTGTTACTTTACTTGGTTATTTAACGACGCTGTATCAACTACGAGGTTATTTGAGCCGTTCAGAGAAAAATTGGTGTAAGTCAAAATTGGATAATGAGGTTTAAAGTAAAAATTCTGTAAAATACAGCGCAAAGTAGCAATTAATATGTCGTTCTTGCTATCCACTGACTATTAATAGTTTAAATAAATTGATTATTAGTTGCTACTTTGCGCTGTATTTTACAGTATGTTTACTTCAAACCTCATTACCCATTGTTGACTTACACCTCTTCTGCTCTGAACGGTTCACTTAGCGTAGATGGAATTGGTGATAGCGAGATGAGGCCGAGGATTCGCCATAGATTACTTGACATTTGCCTCACGGTTGGGGAAAACCTCTGGAAAAAACAAACCAGTTAATCAACTCAAGCGGGAATCGAACCCGCGCCCGAGCGCAACTCCGGATCAGCAGGCAAGCGCCTTAACCGACCGAGCTACGCCGGTGGCCGCTATATACGTTGTCCAAGTGTCAACATTGTTACTGGATTTTACTATTTCACCTGGAGAATATCGGAAATCGATCCATTCGGTACGCGACTTTTGAGACACACGGTATCTGTAGCATAGTAAAGCTATGGAGATCTCTCTCTTTCCCGTTCCTAAACTACAACCCTTCTCTCCTTGGTTTTCTTTTCTTTCTTATTTTAATATCGTGTACGAAACTTTAAGCAGACCTACAACTTCCCATTTTCTTAATGAAAATTGTTTTGTAGGTCACCTTTCACATGGTCTCCATATCTGTGCTCCTTCCCTGTCTTTGAGATTGTCAACAACGTTCTCTACAAAGTAAACTAGTTCTTCACAGTTCCGTAAGGATCTTTAATAAAAAGAGTTCGTCTACAACTACTACTGTTCACAGCGACATTTCTTGCGTGTACTCGGTTCGATGCCTGATCGTAGCACAAATTCCGACATTATTATTTCTTTGTTAGCTACCTTCTCAGTTTCGCAAGACTGTCCTTCACCTATTGACAGATCAGTTGAGAATAGCAATTTGAAACTTCAAGACGTTTTCTGACTCATAAAAAGCATTGTCTACAGGGTGTATCAACAGACATGTTACTAATTTGTATAGGTATTGATACTGAAAGTGTCATTTTGTATTAAGCAAATTCAGTTTCTTATTCCTCCTTACAGATTTCTAAGTTTTGATAGAGAAAACATTTCACGAATTGGTAAAAAGGTGCAAAAGTTTTGTTCCTTCTGATAAATAAGCTAGCAGTCCTTTTTCACGCTGCACACGTCACAATGAGACATTTGTGATCTTTATGCCATTGGCAATGATGCGAATAGCTATCGGCGACTTGTAAGGATACAGCGCTTTGAAGCACAGGTTTTGATAGAATTTCCAACAAAAGTTAATAAATACATCACCATTTCCCTTGATATACAGTTTAGCCACGCCCGTGGTGATGTGATTCGTGAAAAATGACTGGATCCCTTCAGAAAGTAAAAGGCCTGAGACAAAATGACTTTGTACCTGATCACCAATACCTGCTATGATTTCCTTAGTGTGTTCAATACTGATTTCAGAGGCCAGAATCGCTCTAATCTGGATCGCGTATCTCCGAAACAACACATCGGGTGACTGGGGTTGTTGAATCTATACTAATAATAAATCTGTAGCCGAAATTTTTCGGGTAATTTTCGATTTTCCAAAAATAATTGGTCCTAACATATATAATTAACCACCCTGAAACCGAAAATCGCTTTTTTGAAATTTTTGTTTGTATGTCTGTATATCTGTCTGTATGTTTGTTACCTTTTCACGCGATAATGGCTGAACGGATTTCGATGAAAATTGGAATATAAATTAAGTTCTTCGTAACTTAGATTTTAGGCTATATGTTATTCAAAATACATTATTTAAAAGGGGGGTTATAAGGGGGCCTGAATTAAATAGATCGAAATATCTCGCTTATTATTGATTTTTATGACAAATGTTACATAACAAAAGTTTCTTTAAAAATAATTTTCGATAAGTTTCATTCCTTGAAAAATTTTGATAGGACTGATATTTAATGAGATAAATGAGTTTTAAAATTAAAATAACTACTATCTAAGGCCGTGTAATTAATTAAAAAACAAATGACTTCGTCTATAAGGGGCCTTGGACAGCAACATCGAAAGTTATGAAAGATAGCCTACAGAGAATGTTTCTATGTTTCTCTGAAGTAATATCGTAAGCTAAATTAACCGATTTCTATAATAAATTAATTATTATTTCACCATTGGAAAGTGTAGTTTCTCTAGATGGACATAATGCTTTAATGTTATTACAGTAACTTCTGATATAATATAATATAATATAATATAATATAATATAATATAATATAATATAATATAGTATAGTATAGTATAGTATAGTATAGTATAGTATAGTATAGTATAGTATAGTATAGTATAATATAATATAATATAATATAGTATAGTATAGTATAGTGTAGTATAGTATAGTATAGTATAATATAATATAATATGTAATATTATATAATATAATTTAAGTTATTTGAAGGGTTGAGAACCATAGTGGCCCAAGCGCCATTTACTGAATACGTAGAAAACAAGTGTTAAAATTAAGTTATTACCATAATTCAATGGAAACCTATATCAAGTAAAATAAAATATACACATTAAATCTAAATGATGTCAATCTTCATTAAACTATGGTTGCATGTAATAAAAATTAAGAAACATTTTAAAGGAATTGTCATTGCACCAAATGAGTGTCTCTGGACCAAAATGATCGCATTTTAATTATTTGGATGCAATTTAAATTGAGTAACATATTAAACGATTTAGCCTTCTATCAAACACGAATGTTCCCTGGATCAAATGTCCCATTTTAATTATATAATTACTTTATACTTATTTCTAACGGGTGCAGCGGAGCGCACGGGTACGGCTAGTACAAAATAATCCTTTGAATGAGTTATACCATTCCTAAAGTTTGCAAAATGTATTCTCAAAATCCTGTACATATTCCAATCATTCGCAACAACTAAACTAACTTAATATTTAAAAGAAATTCGATTATTTATAAAAAAATAAACTCCTCTCTAACCATAACAAATCTTTCCCAAAACTACAACGCCACTTTTCAAAAGAGCATAACAAATTCAGGCAAGGCCTGGGATAGATGGGGGGATGTACGCGACTTCGATGCACATTACCGCTACGTAACTCCATTCTCTATAATAATATTAAAACATCATCGTTGCAAGTTTATTGAATTATAGATTATAGCGCTTTTCGCTATAACATTATTTGCGTTTATCGCATAGTCAGAAGTCCAGCCTCTATATACTGACCCGAGTTCATAGACGTAGTCCTATATCAGAATATTCCTTTCAATGAATCATACTACCCTTAAAAGTTTGTAACGTGTGTCCTGATACACCCTGTATATATTCCAGTCACTCGCAATAACGGAACCAACTCTGTGTTCAAAAGAAATGGAACAATATACGAAAATAATTTTTCCCAAGTATCCGTGTCCATAACAAATCTCTTCCAACACTACAACTTCTAGTGTAGAACGGAGATCTGTGACCAGAATTAAAAACTGTTCTTTGCACGCATGCTGTGTGGATGGCATGTGACGCTGTCATTTCAGTGTGGATTCAGTGCTGTAATTCTTACATATATTCAAAAGAGATAGGAGGCTTGTTTCCGACACAAACAGATGGACCCTCATTAGTTCCCTTTGTTTAATTCACTTTTTGTTCTAAAGTTACAACAGAAGGTGAAGTTAACTAATTAGGCCAGTAGCTTTTACTAGGCCTTCTCAGTTGACATCTAACTCTTTCTAATTCGCCTTCAAACGAGATACATAACTAACCTTAAGTACACCAGAATAAATAAAATAAATAAATAAATAACTAAGTAAATAAGTAAATAAACAAATAAATAAGTAAATAACTAAATAAATAAGTAAATAAATAAGTAAGTACATAAGTAAACAAATAAATAAGTAAGTAAATAAGTAAATAAATAAGTAAATAAATAAGTAATTAAGTAAATAAGTGAATAAATAAAAAATAAACAAACAAATAAGTAAAAAAATAAATAAATGAATCAATGAATAAATAAATAGATAAATGAACAAATAAATAAACAAACAAACAAATAAGTAAAAAAAAATAAAAAATAAATGAACGAATAAATAAATAAATAAGTAAGTAAATAAGTAACTAAATATATAAGTAAATAAGTAAATAAATAAGTAAGTAAATAAATAAGTAAATAATTAAATAAGTAAATAAATAAATAAAGAAAGAAACAAATAAGTAAAAAACAAATAAAAAAGAAATGAATGAATGAATAAATAAATAGATAAATGAATAAATAAATAAATACAGAAATAAATAAATACTTAAATAAATAAATACATAAATAACTAAGTAAATAAATGAATAAATAAGGAAATCAACAAATAAATAACAAGTAAACAGATAAATCATACCTAATAATAAATGTATATATAAATAAATAAGTAAAGAAATAAATAAACAAATGAATAGGTAACTACTGAGTAAGTAATAAATATGTAAATAAATAAATCAGTAAATAATAAATAAGTGAATAATTAAATACATTCATAATTAAATAAGTAAATAAATAAGTATATAAATGAATAAATAAATTATAAATAAATAACACAGGCATTAATCGAATCCAAACAATAGCTGGACTTTAGTGTTCTGTGTTACATAGAAGTTACATTCCTTTGTATTCCGAAACAGATAGCTAATTTCATTCATAACTGGTATGCTTTAATTAATTATAATTAATTTCGTACAAGTCCACTCAAAATACAGAGTGTTTAAAACAATAAATACCTTCAAATAACAATAACGTTTTGACGTGAAATGTTAATACTCGACTTACAACTAGAGAAAGATTTCAACGTTTCGGCTTGAATGGTTCTTGTGTAAACTCTGGCGTCACTCGTGTTAACATGGAAACATTCTCTATTTAATGATTATTTTTCATGTAAAAAATTTATGTCATTTTGTTCATAGACGAATGGGGTTTATTCGGGTATCAACCAATTTCTAAACTTTCAGATATATCATCATTTTTCTCCTCTCTTGTTAGCAGCTCATCTTCTAGGAATGAACAGCATTCTGAAGAAAATCTTGCGGCATATCGTCAAATATCTTTACAATCTTCCACAATGACATTACGTTTAGATTTCTGTAAAAATGCAAACCATTAATTTTTGACATTGGAAGAACAAATGAGGTTCAAACTTGTCTTCGAACAGTTGACTAAAGAAAAAAACAACTCACTCAAGAATAGCTTGCATTGCTATTAATTTATTTCATTTGCCATAGCAACAACAGTAAAACAAATGAAAGGGAAGTCTCTGTAAAAATCAAATTACCTTTCCTGACTTTTGAATAAAAACCTAATAGTTTTTCTTATATCAGCTTCACGGTTTAATGGTCAGAGCTTCTGACTATAGCTCATTAGGTCCCGGGTTCGATTCCCAATTAAAGCGTGGGAATTTTTCTTTAAATAGGATTATTCCTGTATTCATCTATGGTCTAAAACTTTCGTTAAGTTTAGATTTAAGATCTTTCCTGGCGTTACAAGATCATGATCATCCTATCATAACATCGGGGTAAAGTAACTCCGCCTTTCAGGCGCCTCAACCTTAGAAGTGGATCACACTTAAGGCATTGCTAGGAGAGAAGACTAGAAATACCGAAAAGACAAACCTGGTGGCAATGGAGATAAAAAATATATTTTCAAAGTAATACAGTTTTCATGTTATAAATTAAAAACTGTTAATGTACCCCAGAACTTTATCGTGTACATAATAATACTCGTATACTTTACTTTAAAAGCCATGACGAAAATTTTCTTGAGCCCAGCAGTGAAATTTATGACAGTTAACAAAGCTAACGAAATGGAAGATTGTCCATCATTCCACAGCATACCATTAAACAACTCAAACCATTGGTCCTTTCACTGGAGAAATGTTTCCGAGATTTGAATGAGATTTTCTTCCTAAATATAGCAGTTACAGCATAACAAAGGAGTCCGCTTTCTCGTTTGGCTTGGCGAGTGGATTTTTGATGGGCTGTGTGTGTTAAAAGTTCAAGCACAGCAGTTATACACTCTTCATTCCTGACTGTTGATGGTCGCCCTTCTTTTATTTTATGGCAGAAACTGCCGGTTGGTTGTCATTAACTTTTGATGGCAGTTCCTCATGATTGGAACATTCAACGTAGCACGGATCTCTCGCTAACTTCTTCATCACCTCTGAGTATGAATGAAAGAACCTCACATCTCGTTAATAGCAGTTATTTTAGCTCTTCCTTTACTACTAAGAAATTACACCATTCTTCAATCTTTGCATAAAGTTTAGAATATCTCAGCCATGGAAACAAAACCTTATCGACTAAGCTATTGTTTTTTTATTTTTTTTATAGCCATAGAGATTAAAACATAAAAGAGCAGCAGTGATTTAAAATGATGCATTGAGTAATCATTAGAGCATGGATTGTATGTAAATATGCAGGGTGAGCCGTAACTACTGGCATTTATACCAGGGGTTATTCTTTGAGATATTTCAAACAAAAGAGTTTAACACAATTTTGCTCGTTTTTGCTTTTTTCTTTGAGAAAAATAAATTGTTTCATATGAAACATTTCATAGCGTGTTTATGTGCCTCCAAAGATTCAGCCCAGAATTTTTGTATGTATGTATGTATGTAGCCTATGTATGTATGTATGTATGTATGTATGTATGTATGTATGTATGTATGTATGTATGTATGTATGTATGTATGTATGTATGTATGTATGTATGTATGTAGCGTATGTATGTATGTATGCAAGCATGCATGTATGTATGTATGTATGTAGCCTATGTATGTATGTATGTATGTATGTATGTATGTATGTATGTATGTAGCCTATGTATGTATGTATGTATGTAGCCTATGTATATATATATGTATGTATGTATGTAGCCTATGTATGTATGTATGTATGTAGCCTATGTATATATATATGTATGTATGTAGCCTATGTATGTATGTATGTATGTAGCCTATGTATGTATGTAGCCTATGTATGTATGTAGCGTATGTATGTATGTATGCAAGCATGCATGTATGTATGTATGTATGTAGCCTATGTATGTATGTATGTATGTAGCCTATGTATGTATGTATGTATGTATGTAGCCTATGTATATATATGTATGTAGCCTATGTATGTATGTATGTATGTATGTATGTATGCAAGCATGTATGTATGTATGTATGTAGCCTATGTATGTATGTAGCGTATGTATGTATGTATGTATGTATGCAAGCATGCATGTATGTATGTATGTATGTAGCCTATGTATGTATGTATGTATGCAAGCATGCATGTATGTATGTATGTAGCCTATGTATGTATGTAGCCTATGTATGTATGTATGTAGCCTATGTATATATATGTATGTAGCCTATGTATGTATGTATGTAGCCTATGTATGTATGTATGTATGTATGTATGCAAGCATGCATGTATGTATGTATGTATGTATGTATGTATGTATGTGTGTATGTATGTATGTATGTATGTATGTATGTATGTATGTATGTATGTATGTATGTAGCCTATGTATGTATGTAGCCTATGTATGTATGTAGCCTATGTATGTATGTATGTAGCCTATGTATGTATGTATGCAAGCATGTATGTATGTATGCAAGCATGCATGTATGCATGTATGTAGCCTATGTATGTATGTATGCAAGCATGTATGTATGTATGTATGCAAGCATGCATGTATGTATGTATGTATGTATGTATGCAAGCATTCATGCATGCATGTATGTATGTATGTATGTGTGTATGCATGCATGTATTTATTAACACTACAATTGGGTATACACCCGGTGGCAGTGATATATAATATACAATAATACAATAATTACAGCAATAAAAAAGTAAAATAAACGTAAATTTACTTCTAATTATATATAAATAGATGCAATAAACCTAGGACTATAAATAAAGAACTATGCTATAATAACGCCTACAATAAGCAAAAGTAAATCTAACTTATAAGTACTTCTATTTCACCCAACTATTACCAATTTAAGTAATTAAATTTCACCTTAATAAATTACATATCAACTTAATTAATTACATATGACGTTAATTTACTTACATATCAACTTAATTAATTATCATCTTAATTAATTACATATCACCTTAATTAATTACATGACACAACTTAGATAATTATACTGCAGCTACAATTACATTTTCACTCTAATCTTCTTAACCTCAAAGATTGCCGCAGGTAAGCTGTAATAAAATGTGCACGTAGGTGATTGTTCATAATATCCTGTTCATTTATTTTTTGTTTCACTTTGTGAGCACAGAGTTTTCTTTTCTTTTCCTTGTATACCTATGGATTTGTCACTAATGTAAGGACAGACGTTTAGCACTGCATCTCCTCTTGGTAAGTTACGTTCATTTATTGTGTATCTATACCTTAAAAAAAAACAAGCACGCGGTCCATCCCTTTGTCGTCATAGCAACTTGATTGCCAGACAAACAAGCATCGACATGATAATTAAAGATCTCGCCGTGCCAGGAGATACACCTGACAGGAAAACCAATAACTGTTTTACGACCTGCCAGCACCACTCTGGCGTCAATCTATGGCAGAATATGTATTTCATAGTTTCCCGTCTGACTGAAGCGGTAGAGTTTTTACGTACAAATTCAGAGTATCAGGGTTAGATTTCAAACCTGCCTTCGGACAGTTGAATAAACAATGTAATATGCGTTACAAGAGCGGTATGTTGAAGTTTTCATGTTCGAGGAAAAGTTTGAAATAGCGAAACGTAGTTGAGTTTTTTTAATTTCCGAGAATTGAAAGAAAACATACCGCTCGTGTATCGTACATTATTTTGTGCGAAGATCGTTTATTACATACCTGAAAGAGGAATTTTTAATTAGTTGCAATGAAATCTCCATCTTGGTTTCTTTTCAATGACGGCAAATTTGCAAAACAAAAATATCTATCATCAACATTGTTGCTTTAAAATGTTTTCTGTGTTTACTATATTCCAGCAGGCCGTGATATAGTCTGTCTTTTTTTTTCCCAGTCTATGATGAGTCTGGAATCTTGTTGATTTTTTCACGGCTTCCTTAATGTTACTTGCATCACGAATGCAGTAACTTTAGTGGAGTTGTAGAGTTGACTTAATTTTTGCAAATATTTAAAAACAATAATTAACATTGCAATTTAGGTGAAATTGCAGTGGTAAGTTTCCAATTTATAATTACTCGTATTACTATATTGAACGTCTCTAAAAATAATATGTTAAAAGCCTAAAGCAGTAAAATCAATATGTCACTTAAGCGATAAGAAGAGGGAAATTGTTATGTGTGTTAGGTTGGGAATACTGAATGTGGAATTTTAGACTTACCGCGGATTGGTTTTGTGCGGAAACCAAGCAAACACGCACGATCTCGCACAAAATATCCAATTTATCAGTAGGATCTGTACTCACATAATCACTTTTTTCGTCCACCGCTGTAGAGTAAGGTGGGATCTCTAACCGTGAAAAGAACTGGTTCAAATCCTGGTTGGGATAAGTTATCCGGTTGAGGTTTCTCCTGAGGTTTTCCCTCAACCACTCGAAGCAGAATTGCTGGGTAACTTTCGGCGATGGGGCTCGGACTCATTTCGCCATCCCCCTCTTTCATCATCCCCTCCGTTTCTTTTCCATATTTCAGGTAGCCATCTAACTTAGACCCCGTAGTGTACGGTCATTAGTTGTTGGTGGCAGTGCTTTGTACCGTGGGTACTCCCCTGGGACTCATAGTGCTCATACTACCGGAGTTTAGGAACCGTGGCGATGGATATGTGTAAAGATGAAAGAGATTTTGAAGGTTAAGGGAGTTCGGAGGCAGCCCGTAGGGGAATATGCAGCCTAGGGCATCCATATCATTCCGTTCCGGGTAGTATAATGGGCCCACCCGAGCGGCCTATGTGTGAGGGCAGTCCCCAATCCGCGCCCCTTCCCTGAAGTGGGACTAGTGGAATATAGATCTATATTTGTCCATAATTCACTTGAAGACTACACTTTGGATATTTTTCTTTCAATTTATTACCTATATAATTAACAACGTTGATCCTAAAGATAACTGCTACTTGACCATCGGTGAAGTGATGTCTCGTATCTGTGAATTTGCATGTGTATCAGAAAACTGTTTCAAAAATTATTATTTTTTTTTCAAAATAGGCACACTTTCATATAATAGTTCTCTGCTTTGCAAGATCTTCTACTCGAGGACAAAATATCAGTCAACTGTCTATTTTGTAACATAATAATGACGTAGTTATTCTAAATAATAATAATAATAATAATAATAATAATAATAATAATAATAATAATAATAATAATAATAATAATAATAATGTACTAAACAAAATGACCATTTTTGTAGATGAGAGGTTTTACTTCTTAGCCGTCGATTTAATATAGGCCTACATACTTACACATTTTCTCTTTTTTTTTAATCATACTGGTCTACATTTCTTGAGCACTCATTATTATTATTATTAGTATTATTATTATTATTACTGATATTATTATTATTATTATTATTATTATTATTATTATTATTATTATTACTACTACTTACTTACAAATGGCTTTTAAGAAAACCGGAGGTTCATTGCCGCCCTCACATAAGCCCGCCATTGGTCCCTATCCTGTGCAAGATTAATCCAGTCTCTATCTTCATATCCCACCTCCCTCAAATACATTTTAATATTATCCTCCCATCTACGTCTCGGCCATTATTATTATTATTATTATTATTATTATTATTATTATTATTGTTACTGATATTATTATTATTATTATTATTATTATTATTATTATTATTACTTACTTACTTGCTTACAAATGGCTTTTAAGGAACCCGCAGGTTCATTGCCACTCTCACATAAGCCCGCCTTCGGTCCCTATCCTGTGCAAGATTAATCCAGTCTCTACCATCATATCGCACCTCCCTCAAATCCATTTTAATATGATCCTCCCATCTACGTCTCGGCCATTATTATTATTATTATTATTATTATTATTATTATTATTATTATTATTGTTACTGATATTATTATTATTATTATTATTATTATTACTTACTTGCTTACAAATGGCTTTTAAGGAACCCGCAGGTTCATTGCCACTCTCACATAAGCCCGCCTTCGGTCCCTATCCTGTGCAAGATTAATCCAGTCTCTACCATCATATCCCACCTCCCTCAAATCCATTTTAATATTATCTTCCCATCTACTTCTCGGCTTCAATTTGGTACTGTTTCCCCTGATTGAATCATAAAGATAACCTGATTTGTGTGACGATGAGGTGAAATGTGGAGTCATAATGCTACTAAAGTGAACAGAAGATCGCAACGATTCGAAATTTGGATTCTCATCTCACACACCGAGATTTAAACCTAGGACTTCAACGCGTAAATTCAAAGCTGTAGCTCCAGCCGCTGGAATAAAAATGAAGCAATAGCTGGATTTTTTCTCAATATTTCCATGGTGAAACGTTCAGATTTTTCCTCGATGTAATTTTTCGAAGACAGAAATGTTTGAAACGCGTACTTCCGTAAAAATCTCGAAACCGATGTTTTGTGTCATGGTAGTGATTTCTCTACATGATACATGTAACGTGAAAGTTAAAAAAAAAAAAAGAAAAAGAAAATCGGTTGAAAATGTAAGAAGATTGTGTCGCTTTGTCCACTCGGGATCGTAACGCCACGAAGAAGAAACTGTGCTCACGTTCAGCTGTGCCGTCGCCATGGTAACAGCACCGTTTGCAGACGATTTAACAAATTCGCGCAGCTACGTGTGCGCTGAATTGTCTTCGACACCCGAGAATCACTCATCATTGTGTCGGGCCTGGAGCCACGGGTCTTACTCTTTCTACATCTTGCATCTTTTCGTGACCAGGTTCTTCGGTTTTAAACATTTTAATTTCTTTCGTCTGTAAGGAAAATGATAAAATGGCCGAGTTGTAAGCAGCCGAAATTCATTATCGCTCGAAGACAGAGTCGTTGGTTCATATGCCACATAGGTTATAAATAGATACCTGTACAATACGAAGAAAATTTTTTGAAAATATGACATTTATTTTGACTATTACACTTTTACTACGTCACACTACTTTCGACCAATAAAACGGTACGAAAGGACGTCTTTCAACCAATCATGGCCGCTTGTCGCACAATTTTATCGCGTCCCTAACATTTGTTTATTTTTATCACTACCCTAGCATTTGTTTCTTTGTTTGACAACATTTCAAACTGCACTGGTCTGGCCGTCAAAAAAAAAAAGAAAATTACAAACCACTCCAATCGATGCACATCACTTTCAAATATGACTAGCATTTTGGCATTCAAGAACAAGAATTAATAAAGATCACTGGGCATATATGAAGAGCACCATTCGGAAATCCTGAATGAGTTGAGGGATACACCATGTACACCAACGAGTTCACTTCTTTTACGCACACGTCCAATATAACATCAACTGAACCACCAAAACTTTCAAATTTGAAAATTGTACTTTCAATAATTGTTTCTTTTAAAATTATCCATGTTTATTTTTTATTTCATCATCCTTCATTAAAACGTTTCTTGTTTATTTCATCATCCCTAATTAAAACTTTTCTGACACTTGTTTATATTATTTAGGTTATGTTTGTTATAGCTTCTGCTATATATTATGGATAGTCACGTATCAGAGATTGTTTAATACTAAGATTTATTGAAAATCATCTGTCAAGTGACGTTGATTACTGCGATCCGGATGATTGAAATGGAATGTAAATGTTTTAATAAAAATGAAACTGAATCAACAAAGGCTTCTTGACTAGTAACAGTCCACAGAGTTCAATGATGATTCCATAGTTGGCACAACTGATACCGGTAACAAGAAAACATCATCATAAAACACTACTGCCATCTAGCGTAATGTTGAGATGGTACAATAATACATTTGAAGACAGTTGTATTTTCGTAAGCAAATTAATATTTTATTGTGCACTTTGTTACTTTTAATCTTTATATAGCCTACTTTCTTCTAATCGTGTAAAAGTCAATTAAATCCCACTCGAGTTTTGATTTTCTCTAGATAAATCAAAACCTCTAGTGAGATTACTGCTGATAAAATATAAACATATGGAATACATATTTCGTTCCTAAAATAATTCCCTTCCTAACGAATTGAAGTTTATATAAGTATATCTATACTAATAATAAATCTGTAGCCGAAATTTTTCTGGTAATTTTCGATTTTCCAAACATAATTGGTCCTAACATATATAATTAACCACCCTGAAACCGAAAATCGCTTTTTTGAAATTTTTGTTTGTATGTCTGTCTGTCTGTCTGTCTGTATGTTTGTTACCTTTTCACGCGATAATGGATGAACGGATTTCGATGAAAATTGGAATATAAATTAAGTTCGTTGTAACTTAGATTTTAGGCTATATGGTATTCAAAATATATTATTTAAAAGGGGGGTTATAAGGGGGCCTGAATTAAATAAATCGAAATATCTCGCTTATTATTGATTTTTGTGTAAAATATTACATAACAAAAGTTTCTTTAAAAATAATTTTCGATAAGTTTTATTCCTTGAAAAATGTTGATAGGACTGATATTTAATGAGATAAATGAGTTTTAAAATTAAAATAACTACCATCTAAGGCCGTGTAATGAATTAAAAAAAAATGACTTCGTCTATAAGGGGCCTTGGACAGCAACAATCGAAAGCTATGAAAGATAGCCTACAGAGAATGTTTCTGTGTTTGTATGAAGTAATATCGGAAGCTAAATTAACCGATTTGTATAATTAATTATTATTTCACCATTGGAAAGTGTAGTTTCTCTAGATGGACATAATGCTATAATGTTATTACAGTAACTTCTGATATAATATAATATAATATAATATAATATAATATAATATAATATAATATAATATAATATAATATAATACAAATATAATATGATATATAATATAATATAATATAATATAATATAATATAATATAATATAATATATAATATGTAATATAATTTAAGTTATTTGAACGGTTCAGAACCATAGTGGGCCAAGCGCCATTTACTGAATACGTAGAAAACAAGGGTTAAATTAAGTTATTACCATAATTCAATGGAAACCTATATCAAGTAAAATAAAATATACACATTAAATCTAAATGATGTCAATCTTCATTAAACTATGGTTGCACGTAATAAAAATTAAGAAACACGTTAAAGGAATTGTCATTGCACCAAATGAGTGTCTCTGGACCAAAATGATCGCATTTTAATTATCTGGATGCAATTTAAATTAAGTAACATATTAAACGATTTATCCTTCTATCAAACACGAATGTTCCCTGGATAAAATGTCCTATTTTAATTATGTAATTGCTTTATATTTATTTCTAACGGGTGCAGCGGAGCGCACGGGTACGGCTAGTAATTAAATAAGGTTTATATATCAATAGTTTTGTTTATATTAATTGAGGAGTTCGGGAGTAAAACATGGTAAGTGACGTTTTAATGTTTTGAAGTTATTAGGTAGACTATTACACTTTTACTAAATCACACTACTTTTGACCAATAAAACGGTGCGAAAGGACGTCTTTCAACCAATCATGGCTGCTTATCGCACAATTTTATCGCGTCCTTAGCATTTGTTTAATTTTTATCGTGTCCCTAGCATTTGTTTATTTTTATCACTACCCTAGCATTTGTTTCTTTGTTTGCCAACATTTCAAACTGCACCGATCTGGAAGTCAAAAACAGAAAATTACAAACCACTCCAATCGATGCACAGCACTTTCATTATGACTCGGATTGGCATTCAAGAACAGGAATTAATAAAGATCACTGGTCATAGCTATGCATCTTCTCTGAAATCCTATTTACAAATAAATGAAGAGCACCATTCGGAAATCCTGAATAAGTTGAAGAATACATCATGTACATCAACGAGTTTCACTTCTTCTACGCATACGTCCAATATAACATCAACTGAACCACCAACTACTAAAACATTCAAATTTAAAAATTGTACCTTCAATAATTGTTCCTTTTAAAATTATTCACGTTTATTTTTTATTTCATCGTCCTTAATTAAAACTTTTCTTGTTATTTCATCATCCCTAATTAAAACTTTTCTAACACTTGTTTATATTATTTAAGTTATATTATAGTTTCTGTTATATGATATTATGGATAACTTAGTCATGTATCAAAGATTGTTTAATACTAAAATTTATTGAAAATCATCTGTCAAGTGACGTTGATTACTGGGATCCGGATAACTGAAGTGGAATGCAACTATTTTAATAAAAATGAAACTGAATCAACAAAGCCTTCTTGGCTAGTAACCGTCCATAGAATTCAATAAAGATTCCAAGTTGGCACAACTGATAACAAGAAAACAGCTAATCATAACACACTACTGCCGTCTAGCGTAATATATTTTGTAATGCTGAGAAGGTACAATAATACATTTGAAGACAGTTGTATTTTCGTAAGTCAATTAATATTTTATTGTATTGGAATACTTCGTTACTTCTATATGTATACACTTTCTTCTAATCGTGTAATAGTCAATTAAATCTCACTCGAGTTTTGATTTTCTCTAGATAAATCAAAACTTCTAATGAGATTACTGTTGATAAAACATAAACATATGGAATAGATATTTCGTTGCTAAAATAGTTCCCTTCCTAACGAATTGCAGTAGGTTTGTATAATTATATGTTAAATAAGGTTTATATATCAATAGTTTTGTTTATATTAATTGAGGAGTTCGGGAGTAAAACATGGTAAGTGACGTTTTAGTGTTTTGAAGTTATTAGGTAGGTACATATTTATGCAAGCAACGGTTTGTATAGTCACCATGGAAGTAAACATCTGTATACTTCTGCCATCTGTTGAGATGTTGTAAAAATAACTACTGCATTGCACCCAGAATATAAGATACCATATTATACGCTACATATCTCATTTTTGACCAACATGTCAGTTATCATGTTTTACGCCCGAGCCCCTCAATTACTAAGAATTAGTAATTTCCCAAAATTAAAAGAAAATAAAATGTGAAAAGTGTTTCAAGGTACAACAATTTCCCATACTCTACATTTCATAAACAGTGGAAATGTTTGTTCTCTTACTGCTAGGGGGCGTGGTTTAGAATATGTAATTTCGTATTTTGCCTGCCACTAATTATAAATGTGTTACAGTGCCAACCTGGCTGTTAGGTCAATTCCGCACTACTTAGCCCCAATTGTATAAAACTCCCTGACTAAAGATCAACTTTGATCGAAGATCGGAAAGTGAACTGAGTTCAGACACTTCTTCTATTGTATAAAACTTTTATGCGATCAAATTACCTTGGTTCAAATGCAATCCAAGTTCACGTGAAAAGGATTTGGCAACATCGCATAAACATGTGAAGTATGTAATGCGCGAGCCATGTTATACAGGTTTGTTCAGTGTTGCCAATTTAGCGACTTTAACTCTTTTTCAACGACAATTTCTTTTAACTTTTATATTGCTTAAATAGGGATTTAGCGACATTTTTAGCACCCCATAGTGACAAAATTTAATCTTTCTTTGTTGATAATGAGAAATCTAGCGACTTTCCAATTACTTTTTGGCGAATTTCCTTACACTCTGTTGGAGACACTGGTTTGTTTCGTGCATTGTAAATAATGGCGGACAATAAGAAGAAGGTTGACTGTTCTCCGAGTTGTTATCATGTTATGGTGTTTGATACTGCTAAACATAATAAAGCTTTATAAAACGACAATTTTCGTTTAGTAATACAGTTAATTGAAAATTTATTAATGTATCTATCATATCCATTAATAATTCATGGTTGTTATAAACATAATATAATTATAGGTTATGTTATTTGATACTGCCACAGTCTAGTATATACAGTCACGAAGCTTGAGTTTTGAGGGTGCTAGAAACAATAGACTGTGACGGTACTATTTTGCATTGCCTATAATGAGGCGATATTAGGGATCCTAGTGGTGAGCAACTATCTAATGTTTGCATATTTACTACGTATTGAGCTTCGCTACTGTATATAGTAGACTGTGATATTGCTGAACACGATAAAGCCTTATAAAATATAAGAATGTTTGTGTATTAAGGCAAGAAATTAATATATATATATATATATATATATATATATAAATGTACCTACCATATGTATTAATATTAGTAATAATGGTTATTCTTTTTGCACGATCTGCCGCTCGTATATTTCAAACAGAAAATAAATAACTGAACTTGAATCATCTAAATTAATCGGAGAAATTTCTTCAGTCAAAGTTGACTTTAGTTCAAGACAAATTAATCTCTGATTAGACTTTATGCAACACACAATTCCAAGTTCAGCTAGAACGAGGATCGATTTAAGGGTATATGTACGTGAACGATCACAATTATTATCAGAAAATGCAAGCTCTAAATTTCTACAATATTATAAGGAAATGAACTCACAATTGAACAAAAATTACAAGGTACCACTACAAGACTTATTAGAACTTAAATATCTGATAAAGTATAAAAAGGTTACTAATACTATTTTTAAGAATTTACTTTTTTCTTTAAATTAAATTTTCCAAAATTTGAAAATTTTCACACATATTATTTCATAACTCCACAACCATTAGAGATAGAATTCTGAAATTTTGTACACTGATTTAACATGAATTTATGCAAAAGGTAAACTATAATAATGCCCATTTCTGTGAAAATAGAAAAATTATGTCACAAAACATTATATAAATTTTAATGTATTTTATATTGGACAAATAAAACATTAGTTATATTAAAATAAGCAACTCTACATGTCTGAGAGTAGTCTACTTTTCAGAAATAAGTGTTTATTACATGCAGGAAAAATATTAAAGATGTCAGAGAGACAATAAAAATGTTATGGTTACCAGATGATGTAACTGCAGAATTTTTTTTTTTTTTTTTTTTTTTTTCATACCCTGATAAACCAGGTTTGAAAAATATTATTAGTAACCTTTTCTTATGCTTTTATCAGATAATTGAGTTCTAATAAGTCTTGTTGTGGTACCTTGTAATTTTTGTCCAATTGTGAGTTCAATGTCTTATAAAATTTTAGAAATTTAAGCCTGCATTTTCTGATAATATTTGTGGTCGTTCACGTACATATACCTTAACCTCTTATCTAAGATTAAGTGTTTTATACAATCGGCCCTAAGAGTCTTGAAAAACTTCACTGCATGACCAAGTGATTATCTGGCGTCAGTGGACTGGTATCGGTGAACTATTAAGTCAGGTGGTTTTTGCGTTGTGTAGCTTTACTCTTCGGACGTTCAGTAGTTCAGCGGGAACAGATATCGAAAAAGTTGCCCTCCCTCTCGTTCGCTACCCCGCCGCTATCGACAAAAGCGCTCAGCAGAGAAATGTCTATGGGACAAACACACGTTCATAGTTATTTTGTAGCACATATAAATCGTAGCCTTGGTCATTAGCCGTGCTCTAGCGTTATTCCGATGCCCACGGTCTGTTATAAAGTATAGAACGCAAAATGCCCTACAATGCTACATCTTTTATTGACAGACATTCCATACTTGATGGTGACAACCGCAATTTTATTTAATTTATGGCCATACTACACAGTACGGCTTTTCCATTTTACATAAATTCCAATAATAGTCATTCTTTTGTCAGTTGCTACGGAAACAGCATACCATTTCACAAGATTTCTACAGCAAATACATTAATAATGACGTCACGGATCAGTTATTCCCTTATCATTGCTTGCCGTGCCATCGTGACGAGAGCTTTCGAGGATGGGCTGGCTAGAGGGTACTGGTTCACATTTCGGTTTATTATATGTATTCCTAACTTATTCGTTTTAGATTTTAACAAACTATAAATAAATCGAGAATTGTTAAAGTATAATAATAATAATAATAATAATAATAATAATAATACAATTGTATTTATTTATGTATATTTAATGTGCTGTACAACAGCAAGGGGTCAATTAATAATACTAATAATAATAATAATAATAATAATAATAATAATAATAATAATAATAATAGATAGGATTGGGAGTAAATTCCGAAAAGACAAAGTATATGATTATGTCTCGTGACGAGAATATTGTACGAAATGGAAATATAAAAATTGGAGTTTTATCTTTTGAAGAGGTGGAGAAGTTCAAATATCTTGGAGTAACAGTAAAAAATGTAAATGACACTCAGGAGAAAATTAAACACAGAATAAATATGGGAAAAGACTGTTATTATTCGGGTGAAAAGCTTTTGTCATCCAGTCTGCTGTAAAAAAATCTGAAAGAATTTATAAAACAGTTATATTACCGGTTGTTCTGTATGGTTGTGAAACTTGGACTCTCACTTTGAGAGAGGAACATAGGTTAAGGGTGTTTGAGAATAAAGTGCTTAGGAAAATATTTGGGACTAAGAGGGATGAAGTTACAGGAGAATGGAGAAAGTTACATAACACAGAACTGCACCCATAGTATTCTTCACCTGACATAATTAGGAACGTTAAATCCAGACGTTTGAGATGGGCAGGGCAAGTAGCACGTGTGGGCGAATCCAGAAATACATATAGAGTGTTAGTTGAGAGGCCGGAGGGAAAAAAACCTTTAGGGAGGCCGATACGTAGACGGGAAGATAATATTAAAATGGATTTGAGGGAGGTGGGATATGATGGTAGAGACTGGATTAATCTTGCTCAGGATAGGGACCAATGGCGGGCTTATGTGAGGGCGGCAATGAACCTTCGGGTTCCTTAAAAGCCAGTGAGTGAGTAAATAAGTAAGTAACAACAAAATAAAGAACATAGATTAGAATGATTAATTTACATGAATTATTAATACTATATTTTATAGAAAGGAGATTCTTACAAAAGTATTACCAATTTGTGTAGAAAGATTATGCAAATAATATTAGCAAAGACATTGCCGTGTTCTAGACAGTCGCGAGATGGGTAGCTACTTCGAGGGCCTTTAGAATGGGTATGTGTGCTTTAATGATTTTTACACTCACGAACTTGAGTGTTTTTCTTTAGTACTTGCCGGAAAAATATCTAAATCGCCTGGACATACTGTATGTGTCTCCGCAATCCATGACTGGTAACAATTATTTTATTCCTTTAAAACAATTTATAATTTAGGAAGACAGACAAGGAGAATTTATCTTCTAATCTATTCGTATTTTGAAGATACAGACTGAACCATAAGTAGACTAATGTTATTAATTTCAAGGGGTTATTTTTTGAGGTTCTTCAAAGAAAAAAGCTAGATACAATTTTGCTAGTTTTTTTCTTCCTTTTCGAGATAAAAATTGTTTTATATTAATCATTTCTTAGCGTGTTTTGCTCAGCCAATTTTTTTTGGTTAGTTATTTAACAACGCTGTATCAACTACGAGGTTATTTAGCGTCGATGAGATTGGTGATAGCGAGATGGTATTTGGCGAGATGAGGCCGAGGATTCGCCATAGATTACCTGGCATTCACCTTACGGTTGGAAAAGGTTGGGTAAAACCTCGAAAAAACCCAACCAGGTAATCAGCCCAAGCGGGGATCGAACCCGCGCCCAAGCGCAACTTCAGACCGGCAGGCAAGCGCCTTAACCGACTGAGCCACGCTCACTGTATTACAATAAATTATTGAAATAATTTTAGTTTTGTCCTTTGCTGAAATTTGATCCCAATAAACTTTCGGAAATTCCTTTGCAGAACGAAAAGTTATATTTGTTCGGATCAAATTTCTGCACATTTAGAGAACAAAACCAAAATTTATTCTTTCAATCATTTATTAACATATTACATTGTTCTCTTAAGTTGACTGAGCATATTGGGAATTGAATCAAAAACACGATTATAAGATGTTTATATAAAACAATATTTAACTCGAAAAGGATGAAAAAATGAGCAAAACTGTATTAAACCTTTCTGTTTGAAATATCTCAAAGAATAACCGCCTAAAATAAATGACATTGTTTACTGTACACCCTGTATATTTTATACTGCCATGATCCTGTACGATGATTACTTCGTAATTATATTAAGTGCAAAGAAAAAATGTTGTGATTTAGGGATTTTCGGGAAAATACAAGTTTTCAACATCACTGATAACGAAAAAATCTGTGAACAGAAATTTCTCCTGAATTATTGGAAATATTATATTCATATTTTGTATCTATGAGTCAATTTATCCAAAAAGATAAATATGAAAGTAGACGCCACGCTGGTCTAGTGGCTAGAGAGCTAGATTTATAATCTTGTAATCTCGTGCATCTGGCAAGCCCGCGGTCCAGGTACCACAGGGGTATTCTGCGAGAGCTCCGTTTCCCTGTGGCATCCCAACAAATTCCCATCATCATCTCATCGCGGATATAACGTAGACCAGCCTCCTACGGCGCACCCTGGGCAACGACTCTATCGGTAAAAAATTGGTTTACGTACACAATTGGCTTCATAAGGGTGAATGACGAAAAGTCAAGCACTCGCCGTTAGTTAGAAAAAAATTTAGTGAAATATCAATAAGATTTACGATGTTCTTCATGATTTGTTTTGTATGACATAAAATTAACTCAAAATGAAAGGGTATAGCTGGTATCAATACATATCTTATTTATGACGCAAGTATTAAATTAGACTTAATTTTATAAATATAGACTTTCTCGAAACGATTCCGCTATGTTAAGTGTATCAAATATAGAAACAAAAATAAAACGAAGTCGTTTTAAAACATATATTACTCTTTTTTTTTTTCATTGTTGGTAACTCTATAGCATCTACATATTAGATACTTTATGGTTGTGCTAACAGATGGAGTTACTTGTCAACAATGTGACGCTGAAACGTGTGTTCAGGTTACTGCCCAGCGACAGTCCTGATGTAGTTTTGTATTTGTGATGATTGGTTAATTAATATTAACCCGGCACACTCACAATTATACAAATTTCCAGACTCTAGACACCCAGGGAATTCTTCTTCTTCAAGAAAAATTCACTGAGAGCCGAGCCCGGGAATCGAACCTCCTGATCTAGAAGCCAGCATGCTGACCAATAGACCACGGTGGCAGTCAAATAATTTTTTAGATAGGCATTATAATAGTATTTCTTAAAATATAAGGAAAACATTGTGTCAAACAAGTTATGAGTTATTTTATAAAGGCAATGTTAAATGCAGGCAAAGCATCGTTTGTCAACTCTTTAAACAGTTGAGGTTGCTTACTTTTAAACAGTGGTAATAAAAGCCTCGCATCGTTTGTCAACTATTTGAACAGTTGAAAGTTGTTTACTTTTAACACTGGTATTAAAAGCAGTTATTAGTCATTTCTGATATACGAGTGCACTTTTCTGAGAAGGGCACCAGCAGCTTGTTGCTATGGCGACCAATCATGAGTTAGTTCTAGAAATGTCCGTCTGCACAGACATATCGAGTATAAGGCCTACTTTTAAAGCTTCCCCCAAAATAGTTCATTTTAACACGACCATGTACTGTTAAAAGGAACACTTTTAGTAATGGATGTCTAGACAGCAAATGTCTCCAGAGAAAGTATTTAAAATTTATAGAATTTTTTGCTATCCTTCATTTGTGACTTCTGCGTGGCAAGGGAAATCTGTGATATTCCAGCTTCGAAGGTCTGTAAGACTTTCATAGAATGTAGGGAATGATAGGAAACACCCATCCGCTATTTATTGCGTTCCGCAATAGCTTGCAACACACATTAATTCGTGTTGTGTGCGTTACGATACATTAGTAAGCCACGTGCATTATGAAAACCCATCAAATACAAACCCAATTACACGACCCGAATCCGCTATAATATGCCGAACAACTCATCGTAACCATGGGAACGGACATTGCTTTTATATCGCATAAAAATAGTATACATATGCAGGAATATCCACTAAACATTGTTCATCCTACAGATTTAAATATATTAGATTGATTTACTTTAATAACGTCGGAATATGTATGATAAGACCTTCTTGTGTTAAATTCTAACGTACCTCGTTTACATGTTTCGACCTATTTATGGGTCATCCTCAGAACTGGTCGTTGTTGATCTTGGCGTCTCTTGTTCTGTTTCCTGTGAGGGTGCGTTCGTGTGGTATAGTGTAGAGTCAAAGAGTGTATGTGTTTTGAAGTTGAATTGTGTGTTGAGAATTTCGTTGGGGTGTGTTTTCGTGTGTCTGTATATTTCATATTGTTCTAGTGTGTTTAATTTCTGGCTTTTTGGTTGGATGTGTAGTATTTCCATGTCTGTGTTGATGTCTCTGTGGGTGTGGTTAGCATTTGTGATGTGTTCTGCATATGTGGAGGTGTTTTGTGATTTTGTTATGGCTGTGATGTGTTCTTTGTAACGTGTTTGAAATGATCTGCCTGTCTGTCCTGTGTAGAAGTTGTTGCAGGTGTTACATTTAAGTTTGTATACGCCTGTGTGGTTGTATTTGTTTGTTTGTGTTGTTTGTGTGGTTAGATGTTTTTGTAGAGTGTTATTTCTTCTGTATGCGATGTTGTAATTTAATTTCTTGAATGAGGTTGCAATTTTGTGTGTGTTTTTGTTTTCGTATGTTAGTGTGATGTATTTTTTGTGTTCTTGTGTTTGTGTTGTATTCTTATGTTTTTTGTGATTATGTTTTGTCTTACGTATTATGTTGTCTACTATGTTAGAGTTGTATCCGTTATCTTGTGCTATGTATTTGATTGTGTTTAGCTCTTCGTTGTAATCCTGTTGGTTCACTGGTATGTTGAGTAGTCTGTGTACCATTGTTCGGAAGACCAGGGCTAACAACGACAAGTTCTGAGGATGACCCATAAATAGGTCGAAACATGTAAACGGGGTACGTTGAAATTTAACACAGGAAAGTCCTATCATACATATTCCGAAGTGATACAGTGTTAAAAGTTGTGTAATCAAGATGTATTAATAATGTAATTAATGTAATAACCTAGAAATGTCTGTCCAGAAAAATAAGTGTATGGCATTTTAGGTGAAGATTTCCAGTCAGGTGGAAATTAATAGTGAACAAATAGAGTTCTAAACTTCCTATGTAGAAGAGATCCTTTCATTCATTATACACAGTTTTCTGCCTAAGGGCAGGTTTTACACCGCAAACCCAGCATTCTCCAAATTTTCTTACTTTCACCATTTATTCCAGTGCATCTTTCAACAGGCAGTTTCTTAGCCAGTGACCCAGCCAATTCATTTTCTCTTCCTGATCAGTTTCAGTATTATTCTTTCTTTACCCACTTTTTCTAGTACAATTTCATTTCTTATGCCTCTTCCTTAGTTATTTCTCCAGAGGTTCGCAGAAGATGCTCCTTTTTCTATTAAAAGATTCCTTTGCCGTTGCTCTTCTCCTTTTGACTTCCTGGCAGCAACTCATGTTACTACTTGTAGTACACTTCCAAGTATTTGAAGATATCTACTTGTTCTACTGCCTCATTTCGAATTCGCACTCTTACGTAACACAAATAGATAATTAAATGTAACATTCATATTTAAATTTTAGCTCGTATTATTCTGAAGTCACATCTATAGTACTCATTACAACAACGTTGAGTTTATCACAGGTTTCTACGCCCATGAAATCACGATCATGAATAAAACCGGCTGTAATTCCATGAATACTTATTTCTTAATCGTTCTGAGTTTAGACGGGCATGAAATCGTGATCTTACAACCTCACAAACTTAAAATATGCACTGAATGTAAATTTCTGCTGTCGTAGAAAAAACTTTGTATGATACACATTCCTGAGGTTTTCTTTTTGGTCCTCGACGTCTCCTCGTTTTCACAAACTTTACACTCATGCCAAAAAGAACACCTTTCTAACTTACATCATAATATCACAGTCTACTATATACAGTCACGAAGCTTGGGGTGATTTTTTGCATTTCTCGCGATAGTTGCTAGCCGCTTGGAGCACTGTGAGTACTAGGAACAATAGACTGTGTCGCTGCCATCGTGATCTAATACAGGCCGTAAGGCAGACCATGTGACTCGCTTAACCCGATCACGAAGGGCGGCGTTTCAACCATATAAATTAATTGGAATGCATGAAGAGTAACATATATTTCTCTAAAATGTAGTGTAATTGTATTAAAAAAATTTAAAACGATGATTAGGAGACACTTCAGACATAGTTCCTTGCGAGTTAAGGCGTAATATTATTTTTGGTGTGAAAATTACGTTGTTCGTATGTGTAATACCTGCCTTTATTTCGATTAAATATTGCGAAATTCTTGTACATTCATTTATGCACCATTCAATAATTTTCAGTTGCACCGCACGAATATTTAGATATGTTGAAATTATAGGTTATGTTTACTGTACCAGTTGCCCATTTCTGTCTAATTTTAGTGATCTCCAATGCCCTGGCACTACATATGTGTGTTATGTCATATGGAAATTACAGGTTATGTTTACTATATTTAACTTATATTCCTATATTCGCAATTATACAATATAATCAAACATAATGTCATGTATGACACCCGTCACATTCTATTTGTCTGTATTTTAATACAACAATTCAGTACTGAATTATTGTATTTATCTACTACCTAAGAGACGACGTAACACAATCGTAACTAATTTCATAGGAGTGGTATGGTAAATTTTCTGTCTACAATTAAGGAAGGTAGATGTGCTAAATTAAAATCACAATATAAATTCGTTTTTATTAAACCTCAAAATAGCTTCCATTCTAAACTATGTTGACGCGAACAGATTATGTTAACACGTAAAATTCTCTTCACATTAAAATAACACAGTTTCGTAATTATTTCTGCAACATATTACGCAACAAGAAGTAAACTGAACCTATGGATACATTACACTAAATAAAACTTAGCAATGTTACGCAATAAAGTTATAATATAATATTTCACTGAGCTCCATACACTGAAATAGAAAACCCGAACAAACATTACGGCCTGGTCTAGATCGAAAAGGCATTGACTGTGCCGTATTTCGCTTTGTTGTGAAAAGTTGTGTAAACTGTGAATTGTTCGTTATCGGTTGTAATAACTGTAAATGGCTAAAAATACAATAATTTGAGTAATAATATGGGACAAGAAGACGTTTGTGGTACTATAAATATTATAAGGAAAAGAGGTCAGAGTTATCCTTTTTCCGAAAGATCCAGGAAGGTGAGTTTATAGAATATAATATATACTTTATGAAAATAATATATAAACCTTATGTATTTCATATTTCAATAGTGGAAGGAAAGTGTTAATTTTTTCAAAAGAACACGATATCGAAAGTACAATACATTTTACCGTCTGCTGGGGAAAGGGTCTGTGATGAGGCGATAGTAGCGATCCTGGTGGTTAGCAACTATCTATGGATGCGTATTTCAACTGTCTATGTTAGCATATTTAGTAAGTATTGAGCTTCGTGACCGTATATACTAGACTGTGGTAATATTTAACTATTAAAATTTTACTTACGATTTTTAAACTTTTTAATATGTTATTTTACGACGTTTTATCAACTGCTATGGTTATCTAGCGGCTGAGTGAGATGAAGATGTTAATGCCAGTGAAATGAGTCTAGGGTCCAGCGCCGAAAGTTACCCAGCATTTTCTCTTAATGGGTTGAGGGAAAACCCCGGCAAGAACCTCAACCAGACAACTTGTCCCAACCAGGATTTGCACCCGGGCCCGCTCGTTCACGGCTAGACATCCTAACCGTTACTTCCACAGCGGTGGACTTCTGAATTGGTAATTTGTAATTTGTTAACGTTGTGAAACGGGTCCCAGGTTTTGAACGCTCAAAATATCTACATTACGGATTTTTTAAAATAAAATTTACATGAAAGCTCACAATCAGAAACGATATAAAGTGCGTAACAAACATTCCTTTATGTTAATTCATGGCATTGCAACACAACAGTCATGCAACTTACATGAGTGACAGATGCGGTCGTCCACAGATCAACTTCCAGCGGTGACATCTGTTATGCTAATGTGAAACTATTGCTAGTCCTACTCCGCTCTGAGACCAATTCATGTCGACATGTCTCCAATGGATTTCAGGATGTATGAGAGATGGTTCTGGCGAGACCTTGGTACTGGCTTATTTTATCAAAGCGTAGAACATGTCTTTTGAACAAAGCAATATTGCTTCCTCCCAAATTTCTTCATATTCATCGACACACATATGTATGAGCCAACATGAGAGGAGAAACCCAATGCCCCCGTTGCGAGTAGGGTCTTAGGCCGTTGTCTTCATCGTACGTCAAGTTACGTTTGACGATCGTCAATTTTCCAAAATCTCGTTACAAAAATAACAGTTTCAATAACAAACTAACAATAACCCATAAGAATGAGAATAAGGAGTTTAGAAAAAAAATGTTTAAAAAAATGAACCAACAAACGCTTAGACGAAATCAAATTATTCAAGAACGTTTCAACATGCAATCAACTATGATATCTATACTTAGCTCTTTTTAATTTATTTTTTATTTGGTATTTTTCATTTATATCTATATCTGTGTCTTTTATTTAGATAGCATCTATTTGTTTTATTTTCGTTTTTAATTTTTAATTGTAATTACACTCCTATCTTGCATTTGTATCTGTTTTATCTCTTCTTTCATGTTATATGCAATTCTATATTTTTTTTAATAAATATCTATACTGTCTATTGTAATTGGGGCTTTGCCCTGTTATAGACATAAATAAATAGACAGACAGACAGACAGACAGATAGATAGATAGATAGATAGATAGATAGATAGATAGATAGATAGATAGATAGATAGATAGATAGATAGATAGATAGGTAGATAGATAGATAGATAGATAGATAGATAGATAGATAAGTATGTAAGTAAGTAAATAAGTAAATATGTAAGTATGTAAGTAAATAAGTAAATAAGTAAATAAGTAAATATGTATGTATGTAAGTAAATAAGTAAATAAATAAATATGTAAGTATGTAAGTAAATAAGTAAATATGTAAGTATATAAGTATGTAAGTAAATAAGTAAATAAATAAATATGTAAGTATGTAAATAAATAAGTAAATATGTAAATATGTAAGTATGTAAGTAAATAAGTAAATAAATAAATATGTAAGTATGTAAGTAAATAAGTAAATAAGTAAGTATGTAAGTAAATAAGTAAATAAATAAATATGTAAGTATGTAAGTAAATAAGTAAATATGTAAGTATGTAAGTAAATAAGTAAATAAGTAAATATGTAAGTATGTAAGTAAATAAGTAAATAAATAAATATGTAAGTATGTAAGTAAATAAGTAAATAAGTAAATATGTAAGTATGTAAGTAAATAAGTAAATAAGTAAATATGTAAGTATGTAAGTAAATAAGTAAATATGTAAGTATGTAAGTAAATAAGTAAATAAATAAATATGTAAGTATGTAAGTAAATAAGTAAATATGTAAGTATGTAAGTAAATAAGTAAATAAGTAAATAAGTAAATATGTATGTATGTAAGTAAATAAGTAAATAAATAAATATGTAAGTATGCAAGTAAATAAGTAAATATGTAAGTATATAAGTATGTAAGTAAATAAGTAAATAAATAAATATGTAAGTATGTAAATAAATAAGTAAATAAGTAAATATGTAAGTATGTAAGTAAATAAGTAAATAAGTAAATATGTAAGTATGTAAGTAAATAAATAAATATGTATGTAAGTAAATAAGTAAATATGTAAGTATGTAAGTAAATAAGTAAATAAATAAATATGTAGGTATGTAAGTAAATAAGTAAATATGTAAGTATGTAAGTAAATAAGTAAATAAATAAATATGTAAGTATGTAAGTAAATAAATAAATATGTAAGTATGTAAGTAAATAAGTAAATAAGTAAATATGTAAGTATGTAAGTAAATAAGTAAATAAATAAATATGTAAGTAGGTAAGTAAATAAATAAATAAGTAAATACATATATAAATAAACACATATATAAATAAATAAATCAATAAACATTCTCTAAATTTGGTAACATTGTATTTAAGGATCAAATCAGCAATAGAAATAACAACCCGTCAATTTGACATTAGAGTGTTTAACGTTATAAATACTCAAAATGAGAACCACTTCTTACACAGCATACATCAACACTATAGTCAAATTCTTGCCACACTCTCTCCAATATACTGTATCTCTGTTTATTGATGCTATAGCAGCAATGATCAGATATCTTACTTCTTCAATGTCTTGGGAAAGAGAAGGTACATAAACTACGCCCTCCATATATCCCAAAGAAAGAACACATAAACTACTTCCTTCACAAACCCAAAAGAAATTAGTCATGAGGTTTCAAGTCTGGTGAACAGGGAGGCCAAGGGCGATAGGTCAGATCAGCGGGTGTAGCACGTACAATCTAACTATGTAGTAGATGGTAAATTCGGAAATATCTCCGAAACAACTTCTCTACCATTGTTACTGACTTTGTTTTAGCAAGCTAGAGAAAGCAAAATGGTTCATCTTGCGGAGTTGTAATTTTTCAACAATATCTTCGATGGCAACAGAAATAACATGTTTTCTGAACGTAAGATTTTTAAATGACACTAGACTTTGATTGGGATTTCCCGCAACTTTAATTTTTTGCTGTGTTCCATACACAAGCCTATATATCTATGGAACTATTAATGTTATATGCGAGATATTTGGTACACACTTCCTTTAGACTATCAGGAAATTTTTGTTTGGAATATAAATTGGTTATTTTGTGTTGCACTTGAAAAATGTCTCGACATTTCTATGAAAGTACCTCTAAAATTCATTCCAAAAAATGTAATTGTTTTTCTTAAAATTTTGATAGCCAATATGAAAATTGTGCTCTAGACAATTTGAAGAACGTGATTTTAGGAGTAAAGGGTCATAGAAATTTTGAATTTATTTAAAAAAAGGCTGAATTATATCCGTTTTAGTGACTTATTACACCTTGTTTTTTTTTTCTTGAAAGTTTGGGTCTCATTTTTTTTTCATAAATTAAATTCCGATGTAAGTTGTTGTAGAAATTGTATATTTACATACAAAAACTGAAAATTGTGCAACAATGATTTTTTATTTCGTCATAATCATCTGAAATCGCACGAGACACTGACTATAAAATATTTACTGTATGTCTGCACTATAGGAAACACGATTAGACAGGAATATCTGTTTAATATTTTTCATGCAGCTCTTTCAAGTAGGGACAGGTTTCTTTCGCGTACCATTAAGTCTCCCTTTTTACTCTCCTTACGATGGAAAATTATGCTCTAGATACTCTTATCGCCCACCAACAGTATGTTAAAGCGGATGAAACATATTGCCTTGCAACAATGTCTTGCAGCTATTTCTAACATGCTCACCCCATCGCTGCGATTAAATTGTCTCAGAATAATTAATTACATTAATAAATAAGGCGACAAAAAGTGGATTTCAAGCTTAATGGGCATCCCAAGCTGCATGCATGCAAGAGGTGTTGCATAAAGACCAGGCTTTGTCATGACAAACTATTTCATGAACAGGGGCGATACTGGACATAGTTCCATAGAAAACTTTTCTTTTAGTTTCTTTACTGTTGATTATCCCAGTAACATTGTGAGTTTCTATTAAAGTAACAGAAACATCCTTTTTATTATACAGGGTGTTTCAATAGTGGTGGTCAAATATTTAGAGATTAGGAGTAAAAACGAAGATAAGCAAAAAGTTCCAGTGAACATGAATCCGCATACTAATCGTTATTATACCGTACTTTCACCATTCCACTTCCACTGTCTTTCCCTCCTCTTTCACATATTGCATTTCTCCACTCTGTCTATCTTGCGTCTCGTTTTCAAAATTTATCCACGCACCATAATCTGGACACACAATCACAACACTGCTCAATATCATCCATTCCCTCCCACCGAACACCCTCCTATTCATCTTCTTTCACTGTAGCTGTTCCTAGAGTTTGGAATTTCCTACCAAGTAATGTCGGAGACTGTCAGACATCAAACCAGTTTAAGAATAATAATAATCCGTAGCGCTACAGCCCGTGAAGGGCTTAGACCGACTAGCCGGCTGCTGGCCTCACGCCCACATGCCGAAGCAGAGGTGGACGATCATCCAACCGGAATGGAGGTATCGTGTGGTTAGCACGATGATCCCCCCAGCCGTTATAGCTGGCATTTGCAACCGAATTTCGCTACCTATCGTAGCTCCCCAAGTGAATTACGATCCTGGGTGGGCACCGGCCCCATACACTGGCCGAAATTTCATGAGAAAATTTCTTCCCCCATGAGGACTCGAACAAGCGCGCATTCCGTAACGCGAGTTCTAGGCGGGATCCCTTAGACCGCGACGCCACGGCGCGGGACAATTTGACTAAGGAAATATTTTTCAAACAATTTTCGATAACAAATATAGCTGTTATAAGTTTTTTAAAAGTTTAATTGTAATATATATCACAGAATAAATATTTAAATTATATTATTATTATTACTATTATTATTATTATTATTATTATTATTATTATTTCTCACCATTTTTCATTATTATCTCACCAACATTACTTATCTAACTTTCATAATATACTTTTACTTTCATTATTAACTTTCATGTTGTTCTACGGCCTAAATATTAATGTAATAACTATGTAACCAATTGTATTCAATTAGAATTAGAGTCTGGCTGGGCGAAAGAGAAGACCTACTTGCCAGATTAAATAAATAAATTACTATTATTATTATTATTATTATTATTATTATTATTATTATTTTATTGTGTAAAAGCTTTACGGCTGTAAAAATAATAATGTAAATTTGATATTCTTTTACAGGTAAATTTTAGCCATTTTAATATTCTGAATAATGTTTTATAAAGTGTATTGTATTTATTTTGTTTTCTATTTATTTATTTTAACTAGCTAGCTAGGGAGTACAAATTAAAATTATAAAACGAAAATGTTTCTAGCCACTACCGTAAGAGCCAGGCTCGTGTACGGTGTGGTCTTAATCAATAATATAACATAAAATTTACAAATACAGTTTACTAAATACAGTAAGTAACTTAATTCAAACCAATAAATAACACACAAGAGCAGAAAAAAATGAAGAAAGAGAAAATTAGAGAAAAAACACATTTAATAAAAATTGACATGAATATGGTCGACACAAATAAAACTTAAAAAATAAACACACATTTGTTAATATTATATATTATGAACAATTTTATAAATTTCTTTTTTAAAAGCTTGAATTTTAAAATATTTCAAATTTGGAAAATGGTTTGTAATTTTATTATAAAGTCTTGGGCCGAAACTAGCACCATGTTTAAGAGCTGCACTTGTTTGAAATTTAGGCTCAATTAATGGGAAAGTAGACTTTTGTCTTCGAGTACGATATTCATGTAGATTAGATTTATGTTTTATTTGATTTCTGATTTACACCACCACAATGCAATGTATGTATATTAAGCATGATAAGTTTTATATATTTTGATGTACCGAAGTACATATGATATTTCCATGCAGATATTCTGCGTCATCATATGATGAAAGAGTGATGGAACGGAGAAAAATTCTCTCCGGCGCCGGGATTTGAACCCGGGTTTTCAGCTCTACGTGCTGATGCTTTATCCACTAAGCCACACCGGATACAACCCCGACGCCGGTTAGAATCGTCTCAGATTAAGCTCCATCTCTTGGATTCCCTCTAGTGGCCGCCCTCTCCACTACGTCATAGATGTCTATGAACGCAGGACCGAAGTCCATACATGTGTTGAGGTGCACTCGAATGAGTGACTGGTTGGCCGGGATCCGACGGTATAGGCGCCGTCTTAAATCACAAAGTGATTTATTACGCATATCATATATATTTTGATGTACCGAAGTACATATGATATTTCCATGCAGATATTCTGCGTCATCATATGATGAAAGAGTGATGGAACGGCGCCGGAGAGAATTTTTCTCCGTTCCATCACTCTTTCATCATATGATAAGTTTTGTTTCGTTTAGCTTTTATAATAGCAGAGCTATAAAAAAATGAAATTCACTAAATTTTTGCCTTTCGTGGAGATAAAGTAGGGTCAACTTAATGTTTCCTTTTCTTCCCCCATATAGCCTATGTGTATACTGAAGATAGTATAGATTTCTAAATAAGGAAGAACAATTCCTGTTCTATTCATAACTTATTAAAAATTCTGTACTCTCCCTAAAGATCCATGTTCAAGTTAGGAGGGATTCAAACTCACGTATTGTTAAACTCGCGAGTTTTAGTAGTTTCGTGCACTGCGGCGCTTTCAGGAACGTTCACACAGGGCCCAGGTTTATCAGCTTCATTAGTGAAATCCCCACACAGGCCACTTCAAAGGAGTCCACAGGAATCCTCTGACTTCCGGGTTACGTATACAAACAAGGATCGCAGCCTCGCTGTAGGCTTGATCCAGATCTATTGCGTTTGTGCCGAGTGTACACAGGGTGATTCATGAAAAGTTACCACCACTTACGGAGCATATTTCCGAAGAAATTTTGAGCAAAAAATGTCAAATAAACATGGATCCTAGTCTCAACATTTTCAGAGTTACACTAATTTGAAATAGTTTTTAAAATATCTTTTTTCTTCACTTTTAAGAGTAAAATAATACAGACTGAACTATTCAGAAGTATCATTTCTTTAATAAATAGCTGGTATTATGAAGCTAAAAATGTGCTGTTAATTTCTTTATTTGCTTCCTAATGATTTTTTCAAAGTTTTAAATAAAATTTACATTATTCTTACTCACTTATCGCAACAACATATTATATTATGATAGCTACCACGTGACGGATGGGGAGAAGCTATACACAACAGCATCAGGACAGGAACAACGAAAGAATTTAAAGGTCTGCACATTGAGTTCTCACATTTTTTTTATTAAATTTGCAACCTCATATTTGGGTCTATGCAAAATAAGTTTCTCGCCTATGATTGCCATCGAAAGTTGGAGAAATCTTATTGAACTTGAAATTCACTATGTGTGTATCGAATACATAGTCCAGAGTTGACAGTTTCTGAAAAACAGGCAACTGTATTGCATTAATAAAACTTTAGTATATACTTACTGAAACAGTTTTATTTTTATGTTAAATGTTTTTTATGTTTCTGAACGCATAAGTGTACCCTACGTTAATAAGGTGTTTCTTTGCTTTATTACATAAATCAACTCGCTACACCATTCAGCTTTTTACATAACCCCCCCCCTGGGGATCACGACACCCAGTTTGGGAATTACAGGTGTGTATAATTATATCACTTCCACCCTGTAATGTATTGTATTGTATTGTATTGTATTGTATTGTAATGTATTGTATTGTATTGTATTGTAATGTATTGTATTTATTTACATTCCATGATGTTCTTATATTGGTTCACAGTTAGAATATGGAACATGTCAAAAAATCTTAATATTATACTACAAAATCTTAATTATAGTCACAGTCTAGTTGAAATATATACAGAAGAGTTTTACAACATAGTCTACTAGTACAACACAAGGGGTTAGTATCTATACTTAATACACGACAGAAATATTCATGCAGTGTTGTTGAATGTCATAAATTCACCTACAGAATAGAAAGCGTGAAAAATTAGGTACTTCTTGAATTTGGCCCTAAATAATCTTATGCTTTGAGTTTCATTTGTTATATCCATAGGGAGACTATTAAAAAAATTTACTGCCATGTAATGCACTCCTTTTTGATAGCACGATAGACTTGCCGATGGAGTATGCAATTCATTTTTGACGAGTATGTATGCTGTGAACTGTTTAATTAGTTACAGAGTTTTCACGATTACATACGAGGAAGTTTATTATTGAAAAATATACTGATTGACTGATTATTTATTCTACACATATGGATGTACACGTCAGACACGTTTGAAGAGTCCACTGCAAGAATGATGGATGTCACTTTCTTGTCGAAAATGAACCAAGACTGTCAATGCATAGCTTAAGACATATAGAATGTACATAGAGAGTTATATGGCATTAACACTGATAGTCATTGTCCAGTAATGATCGGAAAATCACAGTTAAGCTTTGAGCGCTAAGCATTTCAAACTTTCAATTGCTTCTCCTGCAAAATGTATTCCAAATGACATCCATCATTCTTGCAGTGGACTCTTCAATTACATTATAAATAAGAAACACAATAGGATTTGAAAATCAGCCATGGACATTGTCTGTAGTTTTTTTGAAAAAGTTCCTTCACGATTCCCTAGATTTGGCACCTATTAATATTCTAATTACTATTTTTTGTAGTAGGAATATACTGCTGATAGGTTTGGAAGTAAATCCCGAAAAGACAAAGTATATGATTATGTCTCGTGACCAGAATATTGTACGAAATGGAAATATAAAAATTGGAAATTTATCTTTCGAAGAGGTGGAGAAGTTCAAATACCTGGAAGGAACAGTAACAAATATAAATGATACTCGCGAGGAAATTAAACACAGAATAAATATGGGAAATGCGTGTTATTATTCGGTTGAGAAGCTTTTATCATCTAGTCTGCTGTCAAAAAATCTGAAAGTTAGAATTTATAAAACAGTTACATTACCGATTGTTCTGTACGGTTGTGAAACTTGGACATACACTTTCAGAGAGGAACAGAGGTTAAGGGTGTTTGAGAATAAGATTCTTAGGAAAATATTTGGGTCTAAGAGGGATAAAGTTACAGGAGAATGGAGAAAGTTACATAACACAGAACTGCACGCATTGTATTCTTCACCTGACATAGTTAGGAACATTAAATCCAGACGTTTGAGATGGGCAGGGCATGTAGCACGTATGGGCGAATCCATAAATGCATATAGAGTGTTAGTTGGGAGACCGGAGGGAAAAAGACCTTTAGGGAGGCCGAGACGTAGATGGGAAGATAATATTAAAATGGATTTGAGGGAGGTGGGTTATGATGATAGAGAATGGATTAATTTTGCTCAGGATAGGGACCAATGGCGGGCTTATGTGAGGGCGGCAATGAACCTCCGGGTTCCTTAAAAGCCAGTAAGTAAGTACGTAGAAATATACTGTTACTATTTGTAGAATTTCTCCAGAATATTATTCCAAAACTCATTAGCGAGTGAAAGAATGCAAAGTATATTATTTTTAAGGTATTTATATTTACTATCTCTTGCATAGCTCTAATAGCCAAACATGCTGAATTTAGTTTATGGATGTCTTTAATCTGATTTTTTTTTTTTAATTTAGTGTATTATCGATTTGTAAATGAAGAAATTTGGTTGTTCTGTTTCTATTAGGGATCGTTTGTTAATTATTGCGCTTGAAATTTGCGAGGTGGAAGTTGGGCAGGATTTAAATTAAATTGAATTATGTTAGTATTTTTGTCCTAGTGGTTATTTCTTTTTTCCCAACTATTGTATTACTTATTTGATAGTATGCTGATGTCGCTTTCTTTACCCTGTTCAGTACTTCTTGATCTACTCTTCCATCACTAGTTATTATTGTTCCCAAATATTTAAAACTTTCCACTCTCTCCAGGTTTTGTCCTTCACATTCAATGTTAAATTCAGTTTCCTGTCTGTCTTCCTTAGAGATCCAGATTACTTTACTCTTGTTGACATTAATCCGCATCCCTTTTCTCATTCACTCTTCGTTCCATTCCATCAGCATGTGTTGTAGCCTTTCAGGTGTTTCTGCTATTAAAATTATATCATCCGCATCAAATGAGAGTGGAAGGAAGAAAGAGAAGAGGAAGACCAAGGATTAAATGGGGGATACAATAGAAAGAATAGGCCAACAGAAAGGAAAAACAATTGAAGAGATGAAGAGAATGTGTAGAGACCGGGAAAAATGGATGAAATGGACGGAGAGAGGCGAACCCGACGCTTAGCAGCAGAAGGGACTGAAGAAGAAGAAGAAGAAGAATTATGTTAGTAATTTGAATTATGTATGATGGAAATGTTAAAACAACAAGTATTAACACCGGACCAAGACAAGGGTGCTGTACATCACCCACTTTATTTAATTTATATCTAGACAACGCAATCCGAGAATGGAAAGAGCGGCTGAACATTTTAAATATATCCTCTGATTATAATAGGAAGAATTTTATAATGACACTCCTATATGCAGATGACCAAGTAATAATTTGTGACAATGAAGACACACTACAAAGAGCATTATTTGAACTCCATAAAATAACTCTTAATTACAATTTTGATATATCAAAAAACAAAACTAAATCTATGGCATTTCAAGGAACTCATCCGCTAAGATATAAACTTGTATTAGACAATAATATAATTGAACAAGTATAACACATTTAAATTTTTAGGATCTTCAATATCATATATTAAAGAGGTAGATATTGGAAATAAAGTTGAAACATTTTCAAAACTATGAGGAACTATTAAAAGAACTTTAAGAAATAAAGTAAGAAAAGATACGATGATAAAATTTTATAAAACTATGGCAGTCCCTGCAGCTCTATATAGTAGTGAAACTTGGACAATGACAAGTAGAGATAAGAGTAAACTACAGGCAGCAGATATGAGGTTTTTAAGATCAGTTCTGGGAGTCACTAAAAGGGACAGAATCAGAAATGAAGACATAATAAATCAATTACAGATTTATAACCTAAATGAAGAAATAGACCATCACAGAGAAAAATGGCTAGATCACGTAGACAGATTGGATGAGAGAAGATACCCAAAGAAAATATTAAATTATATACCAGAAGGAAAACGAAACATAGGAAGACCAAAAAAAAACGATGGAAAGACCAATGAACTAATAATTTGGAGCGCGCAACAAGCCTTGGTAGGGCTTAATGCATGAAGAAGAAGAAGAAGAAGAAGAAGAAGAAGAAGAAGAAGAAGAAGAAGAAGAAGAAGAAGAAGAAGATGTATGATGAAGACGGAAACACTGTGGATTATGTGCATTACAGTGGAACGCTCACCTTAAGAATTCCGTTGATGTGGTCTCAAAGGCAGGTTAAGCCATTGAATGCTTCTCCGTTGCTCTCTTGCATTATCTTAAATGAATTATTAAAATTCCGTCTGAAATATCATGCAGAGAGGCGCATCGCTTTGAAAAGTAGGAGTCTAAGATCATAAACTGCAGAATGAACACTCGTGTAACAGCATTCCCATTTCAGTATTCAGAAGCGTCTGTACACTTGGCCAGCGTCTGAGAGACTAAGTTCGAATCGGGTATTTCCGTGAGCGATCGAGACAGCCAGGCTTTGTTCAAAAGATTGCGTATATCCTTCTACAGGGTCATCATTTTAGTTTTACTAACATTTCTAATACAGGGACATCATTTTATTTTTACTAACATTTCTGATATTAACCTGCCTATACCTTTGAATCAACGGTTGCTAACTCCTTCCATGACTGCAGTTCGATGGCGTAATATACAAACAAATCACTTTACTAGGTATAGGAGGGAAGAAAAGTAGTTCATCCATTTATGTAAACTATGAAATATCAAGCTTTTGAGTTTGATAATTTTCATTAGGTTTTTGTTGAATCAAAATACAGTACTGTATTAACAATGAGTGTTTTTACTCACGAACTGAGCTGTCCATACGGACGTATTCATTATGCAGTGTATATTATACTGTCTACAACACATTAGCGTACAATATAGAGAATGGAGTTAAATTGAAAAATAATCATAATATGGATATTTAAACACATTTTTCAAAATGGTGGCGGTTCATTTCGATTAATGTATGTAATTCCAATTACCAGTTTCGTCCTTCGTACTAGTAACTCATGTTGAAATAATTCTGTACCTACTCTGTAAAAGAGTACCTTACGTACTGTAAATTCATTCTTCACTTCTGCTCGATCCGAAAAGATAAAATTACTCAGACATTCTATCTACTGTCCGTCCAAGTGATTATGTCGCAGGATCGTAGAAAAGAGGGAAATCACGTGACAGTTAATTACTTAACGAGGCCCTTTTATTTAAGTTATTTTAAACAGTTGTATGGGTATAATATTACGTATATGTCCAATTCCTAACAGAAATTAATGTTCTCAGAAAAGAGCTAAGACAGCCCAGCCACTAGCCTTTACCGAGAGGCGAATAGAAGCTGGTGGGGAAAACCGGAATGCGACGTAGGCAAATGGACGACAGTACCTTTGCGAAAATAATGCAATATTGAAAGCTCTTTCGTCATTGGAAAACGCGAACAAATTTTTGGAACGTACTGTGACGGTAAGGCTACTATGACTTGGATCTGTGTGGAAGACGGTTGAACTTCATTAGTAGAAGGGGTGGGAGTGAAGTACATTCAAAAACTCGGGTACAATAAAAATTGAAGTAAAAATAAAATGATGTCCCTGTATTAACCTGACTGTACCTTCGGATCAACGGTTGAGAACCGGAAACACTGTTGTTACTCCCTTCCACGACTGGAGTTTGATGGTACTAGTATGAAATACAAACAAATCACTTTACAGGTATAGGATTGAAGAAAAGTAGTGCATCAATTTACGTAAACTAGGAACTGTTACGATTTTGAGTTTGACAATTTTCGTTAGGTTTTTATTCCAACAAAATAAAGTACAGTATTAACAATAAGTGTTTTTACTCACCAACTGAAACTATCCAGGCATACGTATTCATTATGCGATGTATAGTACACTATCTACAGCACATTAGCATACAATATCGAGAGTGCATTTAAATTGAAAAATAATCAAAATCTGGATATTTAAACAAATTGTTTGAAAATGATGGCACAGGCTTCAGTTCTTTTGTGTACCTACATATTATCGAAAACGTTTTTAAGCATATCTTCTGAAATTGAATGTATTGTTTTTTAATATAATTCTTTAATTCTTCTATTGTATTTATTATTTTATTTAGTATTTATTTAACCTGGTAGAGATAAGGCCGTCAGGCCTTCTCTGCCCCTCTACCAGGAGATTCCAACTATAATATGAACTGTAGGAAGTTCTACAAACAACTGTTTTACAGTAACCCCAAAAGAAATAATGCAAAGCACTCAAATCAGTCGACATGGGGGGGGCATAATCCTGTACCTCTTGAAATAATTCTATACCTAGTCTATAACAGAGTACCTTACTTACGTATTGTAAATTCAATCTTCACTTCTGCCCGATCCGCACAATTAAATTTACTCAGACTGCTATCTACTGTCCGTCCAAATACAGGGACATCATTTCATTTTTACTTCAATTTTTATTGTACCTGAGTTTTTTAATGTACTTCACTCCCACCCCCTCTACTAGTAAAGTTGGAACCGTTCTCCACACAGAACCAAGCATATACAGTCAAAGTCGCCTTACGGTCATAGTAAACACAAACAGTACTGAGTTAGTGAATATAGTATGTTCCAGAAATATGTTCGCTTTCAACATATTGAATCATATTCTCGTCCAGGTACTGTTTGCCTATGTCACATCCCGGTTCCCCCCACGGCCTCTGCTCGCCTCTTTGTAAAGGGTAGTAGTTGGGCTGTCTTAGCTCTTTTCTGAAAACATTAATTTCTCTTAGGAATTGGACGTCTACGTAATATTATACAACTGTTTAAAATAAATAAAAGGGCCTCGTTAATTAATTGTCACGTGATTTCCTCCCTTTCTACGATCCTGCGACAAAACCACTTGGACGGAGAGTAGATAGAATGTCTGAGTAATTTTATCTTTTCGGATCGGGTAGAAGTGAAGATTGAATTTACAGTACGTAAGGTACTCTTTTATAGAGTAGGTACAGAATTATTTCAACATGAGTTACTAGTACGAAGGACGAAACTGGTAATTGGAATTAGGTACAATAGTCTATAATGCGATAATATGCAAAAAGAACTGAAGCCTGTATCGAAATGAACGGCCACCATTTTAAAAAATGTGTTTAAATATTTATATTATGTTTATTTTTCAATTTAACTTCATTCTCTATATTGTAAGCTAATGTGCTGTAGACAGTATAATATACACTGCATAGTGAATACGTCCTAATGGAGTAAAAACACTTAGGGCCGTATTCATAGACATTTTTAGCGCGGGCTTCCGGTGGATGATCAGCGTTTTTCGTATTCATAAACCAGTGTTAGAGATAGAACATGATTTGGATTCTGTACAAGTAACCAGTGGATAGCCGGGACTAGTTTAGTACGCTCGTAGCGCATGCTGCGAAATGTCTATGAATAGCACCCTTATTGTTAATTTTGATTAAAGAAAAACCTAATGAAAATTATCAAACTCAAAATCGCGATATTTCCTACTTTACGTAAATGGATAAACTACTTTTCTTCCTTCCTATACCTAGTAAAGTGATATGTTTGTATTTTACGCCAGTATCATCGAACTCCAGTGAAAAGGGGGTAGAAAACGGTGTTTCCGGTTTTGAATCTTTAATCCAAAGGTATAGCCAGGTTAATATTAGAAATGCTAGTAAAAATAAAATAATGTCCCTGTAGTTATGTCGCAGGGACGTAGAACGGGGGGAAATCACGTGACAGTTACGTAATGAGGCCCTTTTATTTAAATTATTTTAAACAGTTGTATAATATTATGTAGACGTCCAATTCCTAACAACAGATGTTTTCAGAAAAGAGCTAAGACAGCCCAACCACTAACCTTTACAGAGGGACGAGCAGAAACGGATGAAAGAAACCGGGATCCGACGTAACCAAACGGACACACAGTACCTGTGCGAAAATGTGATTCAATAATAATGCTCTTTCTTCACTGGAAAATGCGACCATATTTCTGGAACGTACTATACTCACTAACACAGTACTGCATACTGTGACTGTAAGGCGACTTTGACTGCATACACGGTCTTGGTTCCATGTTGAGGACGGGTAAGGTTTACGAATAGAAGGAATGGGAGGAAAGTACGTTAAAAAAACTCAGGTACAATAAAAATTGAAGTAAAAATAAAATAGTGTCCCTGTAGTAGTTATAATGGGGAACATAACTATTAATCACTAAAATCTTCCTAGAAAATAATTCATACACGAGATTTAAAACAGACAGATCGTTCAGAGTGTTTAAACAGTCAATATTGTAACACAGACACTATATAATGTATAATAACTTCCCAAGTGGAGTACGACCATTGCTCGTTACAATGTCATTGTGAATGTAGTAAAACTCTTTACGTAGTTGGTATAGCGTTAGCTAAAAGTTTGTGAGATTACAAGTTTAAATCCTCGTGGAGTTACTAAACTTTATTTTTGTTGCCATCAGTTAAGATATAACACGTTCTCGTCATTTTTTTTACCATTACAATACTTTTCGCTTTATTATTTTTTTCATGTTACGAGGGCTATTCTTAAAGTAACTTCCGTTTATTTTTTTTTACAAATCTGTGAATGACGTTACATAATTGGGTTACAATGCGTTTGAAAGTATACACTCTGGTTTATTTTTCCACATAGTTTCCAGTCATATTGAGACACTTGTAGCGTTTGACGGGCTTTGAAATTCCTCAATCGTAGAATTCGGCCGCCTGCGACTGAAGCCAACCTACGACGCTGGGTTTCAACTCTTCGTCATCGTCAAAGCGCTTCGAGCCAAGCCACGTCTTCATGTGCATGAGGAGATAGTAATCGCTAAGCGCCAAATCTGGGCTGTAGGGAGGGTGATCCAATACTTCCCAGTTGAACTCCTGGAGTTTGGTCGCAGTACGACGCGCTGTAAGCGGCCGGGCGTTGTCATGCAGGAAAATCACCCCAGAGCTCAACATGCCACGACGTTTGTTTTGAATGGCCCTTTTCAAGTTTGTTAATGCATTACAGTAACGCTCAGCGTTAATTGTAGCATTTCTCTCCAAAAACTCCACTAGCAAAATTCCTTTTCTGTCCCAGAAGACAGTTGCCATGAGTTTCCTCGTGGGAAGTGTTTGACGACACTTTGTGGGATTTTTCGGGGAGTGAGTTTGGCCCCACTGTATTTATTGAAGCTTTGTTTCTGCATTCACATACCGCACCCAAGTCTCATCTCCTGTCACAAATTGATCGAGAAAAGCATCACCTTCTCTTTCGTAACGCTCAAGAAAGGACAGTGCTGCTCCCATCCGCTGAGCCTTTTGTTTCTCAGAAAGGAGTTTAGGCACCCATCTGGCAGAAAGTTTCCGGTAGCCCAAATCTTCGGTAATCACTTTGTACAGAAGAGTACGACTAATCTGTGGAAAATCCTCACTAAGCTCCGACATGGTGAACCTGCGATTTGCTCTAACCCTTTCGTCAACCAAACGAATCAGATCTGCATTCACGATACTCGGCCGACCACTTCTCTCTTCATCGTGGACATTGGTTCGCCCATTATTGAACATACGGCACCATTGTCTTATACCACCTTCACTCATTATGTCTGGCCCATAAATTTCACGAAGTTGGCGATGGATTTCACTAGCTTTACAGTTTTTGGCCACAAGAAATCTTATTACAGAACGTACCTCACACCTGGCGGGACTTGGGATTGCAGCACACATGTTGACAGCACGTGGATCAGAGAGCAGCAAAGACACGACTTTGACTCTACCGCTGCTCGACCTGTACTGCTTCAAGTACACTCCACCGCAAGAACGGCGCCACTGTTTCTGCTGTTACGCACGCTATATGAAAACGGAAGTTACTTTACGAATAACCCTCGTAATAGAAACTGATGACGCTAGATCAAAGTAACAGTAAAGACGACAATTAGGGGCAATTCAATTTATGATTTTGTGAATGGGCTGAAAGGAGAAAATTGGAAAAATAACGTAAAATTAAAAATACAGTTCTGATATCAAGCTTTTATTGTTAGCAATACTTTCTACGTTTTTATTTGATTAACATAGAAACGTTTTAACCCATTACTGTATTTGTGTAAAATAACTCCCCTATTGAGAGACCACCTCTTTGAAAGACCAATTCTTCATGGAACCAGCAGTGGTCGTTTAATACAGGTTATACTGTACAAGCTCGCAACTCTAGCGTCATGACATGGTTCAAACAAATGCTGGGCCGCCGCTGTACCCTTACTGCAACGACCCATTAGGGAGCGGCCTTATGCATAAAGAAATATAACATAATCGTTTCGAGATAAAAGTTATTCACAAAAAAATATATATATTTCCCTATATACCAACATACATGGAAACTCTTTATGTACAATAGAGGCTATTAAAAATGCGGAAGGTTCAAGTCTATAATACCTTTGCAGAATCAGAGAGTTCGTAAGAATTCCCAGGCTGTAGGTTAGTAATTTAACAGGGGTCTGTGTTTGATCTCCTGTATAGAGAGCCGTGTTATCTCGCAGAATTCTGTTTCCCGGCCGTTTATTTTCACCTTTGATCTTTGTATCATATCGCAGTCGATGAACAACCACTTAATTAAAAAATGAGCGTTAAGTAAAGAAACCAAATTCCGCTAAGCGAGCGAGAGTGGGCGGGTATGATGTGAATTTTAATCAACTGCTCCACAGTGAGGCGGCAGATATTTCGATTAATTACGTAACAAAACACAATCTAGATTTCCTCGCCACCTGTACGTATTCTCAAATATTACTCAGGAGCAACTACACAAAGGAAATTGGTTGCGGATTCACAGGTTGTGTCGGACCGTACAGAAAACACCAGCACCCCAAGCTGTAAATGAATATTTACATCTATCAAATTGGAAAGGAAACTCGTCTTCATTGAAGGAAACAGATTTAATTACACCAGAAATGTATATGAGCGCCAGTGTATAGATAATTATACAGTATGGACACTTCGCGTCGGTATCTTTGATGCAGCAGGACTGATTTCAATGACCTTCAAACCAGTTTGAGCGTGAGATTCTGCTTTCTCCCAGGAGTTGGCACTGACATCACACCAGCTAGCAGTCGACACAGCGGAAATATAACACATACAATTAATACATCGAGGTACATAATGTACTCAAATAAAACTGAAACGATGAAATAATATATCCGCCATTATCTGTAATGTCTAGAAACTCCAATTTTTATATTTCCATTTCGTGGCAATATTCTGGTCACGAGACATACTCATATACTATGTTTTTTCGGGATTTACTTCCAAACTTATCGCTTTACTTGCTTCAAGCAAAATTTCTTTGTTTTCCCTAATCGTTTGTGGATTTTCTCTTAACATATTCACGTCATCCGCACAGACAAGATGCTGATGTAACCCGTTCAATTCCAAACTCTGTCTGTTATCCTGACATATCTCAATGGCATATTCTAGAGCGAAGTTAAAAAGTAAAGGTGATAGTGCATCTCCTTGCTTTAGCCCGCAGTGAATTGGAGAAGCATTAGAGAGAAACTGGCCTATACGGACTCTGCTGTACGTTTCACTGAGACACATTTTAATTAATCGAACTAGTTTCTTGGTAATACCGAACTCAATAAGCATATTATATAAACATTCTCTCTTAACCGAGTCATATGTCCTTTTGAAATCTATGAATAAATTATGTGTTGTACCCATGTACTCCCATTTTGTCTCCAATATCTGTCGAATACAAAAAATCTGATCAATAGTCGATATATTACATCTAAACCCGCACTGATGATCCCCAATAATTTCTTCTAAGTACGGAGTTAATCTTCTCAAAAGAATACTGGAAAAAATTTCGTACGACGTCAACAAAAGTGATATTCCTCGAAAGTTACCACAGAAGTCTTGTCCCCCTTCTTAAAAATGGGTACAATTATGGACTCCTTCCATTGTTTTGGTGCAATTTCCTTTTCCCAAATAGCAAGTACAAGTTTATAAATTTCGCTACATAATGCGCTTGCACCCTACCCTCTTGTATTAATTCTGCTGGAATTTGATCGATGGGGTAAACATAGGTAATTTCGTGATAATTTCATGAAAACTAATTTAAAATGCAAATGTGTAAATATATCCTTATTCCGATTTTTTCATCTAAAAGACGATAACTTTCTGTACAAATCTGGAGACATAAAAGATTTGATACGTTCTTGAATATGTCCCAAAAACCACTTTTACAACTTAAGTTGAAAGGTTGGTTATTTCGTGATAACCTTGGTAATTTCGTGATATTGCATTGATAATTTCGTGAGAGGTAGAAGAATTGTGGAAAAATTCATTAAAGTCAAATGAAATTCTCATTTATTGTTACAAGACTTCAAACATAGTAATTCCGTCTAATATTCATAGCAAGAAAACAGAAATACATATCAACACATAATAAGAATGAAATCAAAGTAAAAATTGAAATTGAAAAGGGATCTTCTTTGCCCTGAAAGGGTGAACACTTTTATTACGGACTTTTCTATAGCCTATATTACTAGGATAACTCCAAAAGTAATGCATAACGTTTGTTTCAAAATTATATTTTTATCCTACAGCTTTGCTATTTTCACAGAATGTAGATGCATCCTAAAGGAACAAACTGTCACTTTTCCACATAATCCCTGTCCCTTTCAACTGCCTTACGTAACCTAGGAACGAGGGGCCTGTAGACCAGTACGGTAAAAGTCTGAACCAACACGTCTGAGCCACTCTTGAGCAGCGTGCATCTTCTAACCTTCAGTTTACCAAAGAGATGGTAATCGCACGGTGCCAGTTCAGGACTGTAAGGCGGATGTTTCAGTGTTGTCTATCCGAATTTTCTGATCTGGTCTGTGGTCTTGTGACTGACATGGCTATGCGTTGTGCAATAGCAGAACATCCTGCTTCTCCCGATGTCGTCGAACACGACTCAGTCGAACTTGAAGTTTCTTGAGAGTTGCAACATACCCGTCAGAATTAATGGTGGTTCCGTGTGGCATGATGTCCACAAGCAAGAGTCCTTCTGAATCGAAAAACACAGTAGCCATAACGTTTCCTGCCGAAGATGTACTTTTGAATTTCTATTTCTTTGGTGAATTTGCATGATGCCACTCCATTGTCTGCCTCTGTCTCCGGTCCAAAATGGTGGAGCCATATTCCATCTTCTGTCACAATTCTTGCAAGTCATCTAGCACTTATCATTGACACTTAGCATGATAACAAATCAAACAGAAGCTACACTGAACCCATTGTGTCTCCGTTTTCTTTTTTGTTATCACATCTTGTCTTCAGATTTCTAAAATTCCTATTGTAATACATTTTATACTATTTTAAAAATTGTAACACTTAATGCTCAACAAAATTTCGCCTCAAACAGCTAAGATTTCTATCAGTAAAGCTAAGCCTATATGGCGACTACAGATGTATCTACAATTCCAAAAACATTTCCTAAAATTTCATGAAGATACAATAAATCTTTGTACCAAATATCATATGCTTACCTTTAGTAATAAGCCTGTAATGTAATTACAAACATCCACAAAATTTGTACGCCTGAGAAGTCGACGCAAACTTGCTCTCTCCAAACATAAAAGCTCACTGAAGCAACTACAATAGTCACACAAAGCTTAGCTGTATGTTTCTGGAAACTGGACAACATATGCAATCCCTTGGCGGAAATTTGGATCTCGTAACACCATTGGTTAGTTCACAAAAGAGCAAAGAAAAAGTATCACGAAATAACCACTGCCACGAAATTACCAATGTTTACCCTACATGGAGATTTCTACTTTTCGTATTTTCTATCCCAATTTCGAATTATTATTATTATTATTATTATTATTATTATTATTATTACTACTACTACTACTACTACTACTACTACTACTACTACTACTACTACTACTACTACTACTACTACTACTACTACTACTACTACTACTACTACTACTACTACTACTATTGGGTTCATGTAAAAGTTCGAAGCGTTTTTTTCTGTGACAAAAGTGTTTAAGAAGATTTTATTTGAGATGATTACAAGACAGAAGTTAATAATACGTTCTCCTACATTATCTATGAGACTCTATCAACGCTAGGGTAGATTTTCGATTTTGCGCCTGAAGAAATCTGCTGGTTAGGAGTTAAAGAAGTCGTTAAGCCTATTTTGTAAACCGTCTACATTCTAAACTACGTTATCAAAGGTACAACCTTGAAGATTTTTGGAGACAAAACAAAAAAATTTGGAAATCAGAGAGCGCAAGATCACAAAATTCAAGGCGTATTTACAAGCACAACATTCCAAAAAGCACATTAAGTCTAAAATATTACTTCTGGAAAAAAGTATATAATATACGTAATTAATGTGTATAAACTTAGAATTGTAAAATGAAATACACATATAAAAAGAAATTACTAAAAATATTTTGAGAATTCAGTTTTTTCAAGAACTTTCAAACGCCTTTTCCTCAGAAGAAATATGTTTGATAATGTGTTTTGCTTGTAAATCAACGAAATTACAAATGCCAAACGATAAACTATAGAAATATAGAAATCAAGATAGATGCCCAGTGTCACAGGAGAAACTATTGTTAAAACACTATAAGGAATTCAGAAACTTTGTTCAGTCAATAGATTTCACAGCAGTGTAATTATTGTAAATAGTGAAAATACTACTCTACTTAAAATTAGTATTAGTATTCAAGTTAGAGATGTTAAAATAATTGTAAGCAATTTATGAACTTTATTGCGACAATAGACTTCATAGCAGTGTAATTATGGTAAATAGTGAAAATACTACTCCAGTTAGAATTAGTATTAGTATTAGTATTCAAGTTAGATATGTTAAAATAATTATAAGGAATTCACGACCTTTATTAAGTCAATAGACTTCACGGCAGTGTAATTATTGTAAATAGTGAAAATACTACTCCAGTTAGAATTAGTATTAATATTAGTATTCAAGTTAGATATGTTAAAAAATTATAAGCAATTCACGACCTTTATTAAGTCAATAGACTTCACGGCAGTGTAATTATTGTAAATAGTGAAAATACTACTCCAGTTAGAATTAGTATTAGTATTAGTATTCAAGTTAGATATGTTAAAAAATTATAAGCAATTCACGACCTTTATTAAGTCAATAGACTTCACGGCAGTGTAATTATTGTAAATAGTGAAAATACTACTCCAGTTAGAATTAGTATTAATTTTAGTATTCAAGTTAGATATGTTAAAAAATTATAAGCAATTCACGACCTTTATTAAGTCAATAGACTTCACGGCAGTGTAATTATTGTAAATAGTGAAAATACTACTCCAGTTAGAATTAGTATTAATTTTAGTATTCAAGTTAGATATGTTAAAAAATTATAAGCAATTCACGACCTTTATTAAGTCAATAGACTTCACGGCAGTGTAATTATTGTAAATAGTGAAAATACTACTCCAGTTAGAATTAGTATTAGTATTAGTATTCAAGTTAGATATGTTAAAAAATTATAAGCAATTCACGACCTTTATTAAGTCAATAGACTTCACGGCAGTGTAATTATTGTAAATAGTGAAAATACTACTCCAGTTAGAATTAGTATTAATTTTAGTATTCAAGTTAGATATGTTAAAAAATTATAAGCAATTCACGACCTTTATTAAGTCAATAGACTTCACGGCAGTGTAATTATTGTAAATAGTGAAAATACTACTCCAGTTAGAATTAGTATTAATTTTAGTATTCAAGTTAGATATGTTAAAAAATTATAAGCAATTCACGACCTTTATTAAGTCAATAGACTTCACGGCAGTGTAATTATTGTAAATAGTGAAAATACTACTCTAGTTAAAATTAGTATTAATATTAGTATTCAAGATAGATATGTTAAAATAATTATAAGTAATTCACGACCTTTATTAAGTCAATAGACTTCACGGCAGTGTAACTATTGTAAATAGTGAAAATACTACTCTAGTTAAAATTAGTATTAATATTGGTATTCAATTTAGATAGCATTACCATTGTTACAAATAGATTAGTTTTTTTTTTTAAGTTCAGACAGAATGTAAAAACAGTGTACCAACAAATGTGTGTAGTATTGCATAACTGCAATGGAGCATACTGAATAAAAAGGGGAATAAATAAAAAAAAACGATTAACTATCTCCTAGCAACGCGGTGTTACGATGAACAAAACCGCTACGAAGTTACACATCAGCCTAATATTTACCTACTCTTATTTGAAAAATATATCCCTACTAAATTCTCATCTACCGTATTTCATATTTCATAAATTGGCATGTGTGTTATTATTTATTACACGCTTTCTACGGTTGTCATCATTGTGACGTAAGACGTATAGTTCAGTATTTCGACGATATGGCGCTTGGTTGTAATATAAATCATGAACATCTATCTCTTTGTCAACAATGTGACAGCTGAAGTTTTAACGAAACACAGTTTAGTCTATGATAACCGATGCGTTCATTACGTTTCATTTGAGTAATAATCCCTCATTCAGAAATAATTATTAATGATCTGTAGATAATACAGCCTTTATGTGGACAAATTACGGACTATTATTTTTATATTCATACTTGTATCATTAGTGAATACCGGGATCTCAGTAGCGTAAGCCCCAGTTCATTGAAAAGAAACAGCTGAAAGAGGAAAGGGTCGCTTTAAAAGCCATAGAAGTTGTACAGTACCAGCCAGAAGTTGACACCGCTCAAAAAATAGGTAGCTTAACTTACTTTGTGGTCTTAAATGTTTATTAACATAAAGACTTGCAGATTCACTGAAATCTGTACTTATTTACTTAGGCCTCCGGCTTTTAAGGAACCCGCAGGTTCATTGCCGCCCTCACATAAGCCCGCCATCGGTCCCTATTCTGAGCGAGATTAATCCAGTCTCTACCATCATATCCCAAATCCCTCAAATCCATTTTAATATTATCCTCCCATCTACGTCTCGGCCTCCCCAAAGATCTTTTTCCCTCCAGCCTCCAAACTAACACTCTATATGCATTTCTGGATTCGTCCATACGTGCTACCTGCCCTGCCCATCTCAGACGTCTGGATTTAATATTTTTAATTATGTCAGGTGAAGAATGCAATGCGTGCAGTTCTGCGTTGTGTAACTTTCTCCATACTCCTGTGACCATATTAGCCACAAATATTTTTCTAAAGCACCTTATTCTTGAACACCCTTAACTTCTGTTCCTCTCTCAAAGTGGGAGTCCAATGTTTCACAACCATACAGAACAACCGGTAATATAGGCCTAACTGTTTTATAAATTCTAACTTTCAGCTTTTTTGAGAACAGACTGTCACAAAAGCTTCACAACCGAATAATAGAAGGCATTTCTCATATTTAACTGAAAACTGTAATTTCGGAAAGAAAAAAAATACTTACTTACTTACTTACTTACTGGCTTTTAAGGAACCCGGTGGTTCATTGCCGCCCTCACATAAGCCCGCCATTGGTCCGTATCCTGAGCAAGATTAATCCAGTTTCTGTCATCATATCCCAACTCCCTCAAATTCATTTTAATATTATCCTTCCATCTACGTCTCTCCTTCCTTAAAGGTCTTTTTCCCTCCGGCCTCCCATATAAATAGGCGCTGAATTTAATCTAATGTATTTTTCATATAGTACCAAAGTGTAGGCCTACTTTAAAAGGAAGAATTTATTTTCGAAAATGTACTGATTTTTCACAATATTTAACTATCCATTTCCCTTAAAGCCAGTATAAATAAATAAAGATAAAAACATGGCAACAGAAAGCATTTGAGTTAATACCGATTTTATACCCAAGTACCTCATAATAAGTTACCTTCACTGCACGTGACATTCGCAATCAATTACTCTTCCTCTTCCTATCATTATTATTTCCTGGAATATCTCAGTTTCGTATTCAATTCGGAAATGTCTTCAAATTTAATTATACCACTCTCAAAACATGCTTAGTTTACCAGAAAGAGAGCACCAAGGAATTACTGTCCCGTATCCATGGCAACGGAGATACATGTGAAAAGTTTTAATAATTAACAAAACGGAGGTACGAATACAAAAGATGTGGAAGTATAAAATTGTGTTAGATGGAATGCTATTACATTAGTAGGGGCAATTAACACAGCAAGGCGCTGCAGTCGACAGCTTGGTGTGCAATGACTGACGCCATTGTATCGACCATTAGCAGGTCTGGATGGAGCCTTTTAAGATAATGAAAAAGCTTATTAAAAGCGTGCATGAATCCGTGCAATTATACTCAAATGTCACTCTAGAGGGGCTGTTCTTACGAGAGAATGACAGAGTCGGGCAACTCACGTTTTATTATAGCACACTTCCTGGCCTTTAATTTTTATTCTGGTAAAGTAAGCTTATTTCCAGCAAAGGATAAAGACTTAGTAGTACAATAGTAATATGCGTTACAAGAGCGGTATGTTGAAGTTTTCATGTTCGAGGAAAAGTTTGAAAAAACGAAACGTAGTTGAGCTTTTTTAATTTCCGAGAATTGAAAGAAAACATACCGCTCGTGTATCGTACATTATTTTGTACGAAGATCGTTTATTACATACCTGAAAGAGGAATTTCTAATTAGTTCCAATGAAATCTTCATTCTTGGTTTCTGTTCAATGACGGCAAATTTGCAAAACAAAAATATCTATCTTCAACATTGTTGCTTTAAAATGTTTTGTGCGAGATCGTGCGTATTTGCTTGTTTTCCGCACAGAACCAATACGCGGTAAGTGTGAAATACCACATTCAGTATTCCCAACGTAACACACATAACAATTTCCCTCTTCTTACCGCTTAAGCGCGACATTCATTTTACTGCTTTAGGCTTTTAACATATTATTTTTAGAGACGTTTGACATAGTAATAATTATAAATTGGAAACTTACCACTGCAATTTCACTTAAATTGCAATGTTAATTATTGTTTTTAAATATTTGCAAAAATTAAGTAAAGTCTACTACTCCACGAAACTTATTGCATTCCTGATACAAGTAACATTAAGGAAGCCGTGAAAAAATCAACAAGATTCCAGATGCCGACGTTATTAGTGCAATATGTTATATAAATAATATTGTTAAAATATTAAAATGAAAAATAAATCATTACATAACCTTACCGTTTGTTTTAAGTTCACATTTATAGACTGGGGGAAAAAAAGACAGACGTATATCACAGCCTGCTGGAGTATAGTAAACACTGAAAACATTTTATAGCAACAATGTGGAAGAAAGATATTTTAGTTTTCCGAAGTTACCGTCATTAAACAGAAACCAACATGGAGATTTTATTGCAACTAATTAGAAATTCGTCTTTCAGATATGTAATAAACGATCTTCGCACAAAATAATGTACGATACACGAGCGGTATGTTTGTTTTCATGTTCTCGGAGATTAAAAAAGCTCAACTACGTTTCGCTTTTCAATCTTTTCCTCGACCATGAAAACGTCAACATACCGCTCTTGTAACGTATATTACTATTCTGTGTTTACTATATTCCAGCAGGCTGTGATATACGTCTGTCTTTTTTTTCCCCCAGTCTATAAATGCGAACTTAAAACAAACGGCTTCCTTAATGTTACATGCATCACGAAATGCAGTAACTTTAGTGGAGTTGTAGAGTTTACTTAATTTTTTCAAATATTTAAAAACAATAATTAACAGTGCAATTTAGGTGAAATTGCAGTGGTAAGTTTCCAATTTATAATTATTACTATACTGAACGTCTCTAAAAATAATATGTTGAAAGCCTAAAGCAGTAAAATCAATATGTCACTTAAGCGGTAAGAAGAGGGAAATTGTTATGTGTGTTAGGTTGGGAATACTAAATGTGGAATTTTAGACTTTCCGCGGGTAGGTTTTGTGCGGAAACCAAGCAAATACGCACAATCTCGCACAAACGTTTTTTTACGTAGAATACTCCTTTCCCGCTCCAAGTACGAGCACCAGGATCCGTAGTGAAACAAAAAATGACAGAATTTCACATATTTACTGCATCAACATTATGAGCCAGGGACGAAAGCTAATGTTATTAGTAATTAGGCCATGAACCAATGTAATATATGTAACCATGCTCAATGATGCCATCTCTCTAAGCTACATGCATGAGGGAGCGAAATTTGCGTATAAAATTTCACGTGCCACGCGGACTTTTTCAGTAATATCTCGGCATCGAGAGCAACTACAGACCTGTGCAACCCTTTGTTTGATTTGTAATGTCGAGTTCTACAATACTGAAGTGATAATAGACACGTACGATGCACTCTGAGTGAACAATAGGAAAAAATATGTTGCGAACGGAGACTAACTTCGAAATGGCTCATCATATAGAGAGAAAATACAAGGTGGGGCAATGTTAATTTGCCATTTTGAGACACGTCATTCTTTTTTCTAGTGTTTAAAAACTTCATCCAAAACATTAATACAAAAGTAGGCTTGCCAATTTTCGTAAGTAAAAATTAGGGTCACAAACGTTACTGACACTTTCATTGCACTAATTACTTCCACCTATTTATTCAACAGTATATGTATAAATTACAAAAACTTACCAAATCACCACAAAACAAGTTGAAAAACAGTATAAATTCCTTATAAAAGAAATGTTGTTAACTCGTTGGAAATTAGGAACCCATCACATTGATGTAATTACCAACCTAATATCAACTAACATAACTTAACGTAACCTGAACTAACAAAAACTAAACTAACCTGCCTGCACAAAAGTTTTCAGCCACTCTGTTCGGAAAACACACAGACGTTTACGTAATTTATGACAAGAGCTATCAGATCTTATTACACTTGAGGGGCTAAGGTATTTTACAAGTCTATCTTGCTGTCCTCACTTTTATCTAGATCTATCGTAGAAGTGGTCGTATAAATGTTTCTCTTTTTTTCCTGGTTATGAAGGTTAAATGTGCAAACTTTGACACATCGGTCAAAGCGTGTAGATTTGTATAGAGAACATACATACATACATACATACATACATACATACATACATACATACATACATACATACATACATACATACATACATACATACATACGTACATACAGTCGATAGCCGTGGAGTAAGGGTCAGCGCGTCTGGCCGCGAAACCAGGTGGCTCGGGTTCGATTCCCGGTCGGAGCAAGTTAACTGGTTGAGGTTCTTTCAACCCAATATGAGCAAATGCTGGGTAACTTTCAGTGCTGGACCCCGGACGGATTTCACCAGCATTGTCACCTTTCTTTCATTCACACGCTAAATAAACTCAGATGTTAATAAAGTGTCGTAATAAACCTACTAAAATACATACATATTCACATTCACTTTTAAGCTTATATATTAAGATCTACCTATTTACTTACTCACGTACCTATTTACTTACATACTTATTTATTTCCTGCGTTACCTATTTATTCCTTAATTTTTTTTTTCCATTTACCAATTCCTTTATTTATTTATTCATTTATCCATATACCCATTTACTTATTTATATATTTATTTATCCATTTACGTGCCCATTTATTATTTATTTATTTACTTACGTACCTATTTATTTATTTACTTACTTACGTACCTATTTATTTATTTACTTACGTACCTATTTACTTATTTATTTATTTATTTATTTATTTATTTATTTATTTATTTATTTATTTATTTATTTATTTATTTATTTATTTATTTATTTATTTATTTATTTATTTATTTATTTGTCTGTCTATAACACGATAAAGCTCGAATTACAATAGATAAAACAAAATTATAGTTAGTTATGTTATGACATAAAACTGAAAATATGAAAATTACGTGAATAAGAGATAAATACAGATATAGGCCTAAATACAAGAAACAGAAGCAAATATAAATAAAAAATAGAAATGGAAAAAAAGAGAAATAGAGAGATATTGTTAAATATCTTATTTAAAATGAAAATAAAAATTATATTGGTAACGGAAGTTAAAGATTATAATGATGATGACGATGATGATATGACGGGGTCGTACATAGTAACAATTCACTGTTGACCTGAAACACAGCTGTTTAAAAAATATGTGTACAAACTGCAACACCAATGATGTATCATCCTCTTTCATCAAAAGACATTAAAACACGAACATCCGCTAAACTGTAGAAGCGATCCTTCTCAACTGCTATTCATTCTGAACATTTCCGATTATTGATGACTTCGTCGAATGTTTGAGGATGCATTAGGCTTTGTTATGCTGCTAAAACGTTTTCTTCAGTTACAAATTACGGCCGGAACTCAACTTTCATCTATTGACTCAGAACCAGACAAAGCCAGTTGTTCTCTCAATGAAGGCGTTTGCATAACCTGGCGGGCATAAATGTTGCACTTTTCTTTCGTCTGTGTCAGGAAAGACACGTGTCACGGTTCTCGCTATTTCGTGTTAGGAAAAACATCCCCTATTCACCTGTAGCTATGACTAAAACGTTGTAATTTACAATTCATTTTAAATTTATTGATATATAAAAAATTGTGGTAAACATAAGCACGTGATAGCTAATATATTCCTCCAGAAGGTGCCACTTTCTAGTGACATAACGTGGTTAATTTTCCTATTTTAGTACTGTTTTCGGGTCCTAAAATTTGTTGAAATGGAAACGCCCGTAATTTCACTTGTTAATTCCCGTAATACTCATTCCATTTTGTTATATTCTTCCTTACGTTTTCCATATTAACCATTTGTACTAAATAAGTTGCTTTTACTATATTCCAATGTATTTTACTTTCTATTTTCTATTATTTTCATCAGGGGCGGATGCAAGGAGGGGGGATTAAGGGGATATATCCCCTCCCGAAATTTTGAGAAAAATACGAAACAAGAAACAAAAATAATATTAATTTTAATTCGTGAATGCACATAGGAATTAGATAGCTTTCCACGTAAATTCTCTTTGCTAAAATGTTAAATTCCAAGAACTGCAGGAAGGCAAACACAGCGTTCTTACTTCAAGACAGAGATGTATCAAATATGAATGAGGTCTCGCCCACCTCATTATATATATATTTTTTTTTGCTTTTTTTTTTTTTTTGCTCGACTAGTATGACTAGTCAGTTTGTTTTTATACCATTAAGTACGAGAAAAATTCGTACCGGCACAGGGAATCGAACCCAGGACCTCTCAGCTGTGCGCGCTGAGTGCTCTCTAACCAACTGAGCTATGCCGGGACCCGATTCACGACGCCGGCCGAACTCCTCTCGTAGTATCGTGTTACGGCCTGTTACGTGTTATGTAATATGCGCTCCTGTACATATATGACGTGTATCGTCTCAAGTGCAGGCAGTAAGGCCGTAACACGATACTACGAGAGGAGTTCGGCCGGCGTCGTGAATCGGGTCCCGGCATAGCTCAGTTGGTTAGAGAGCACTCAGCGCGCACAGCTGAGAGGTCCTGGGTTCGATTCCCGGTGCCGGTACGAATTTTTCTCGTACTTAATGGTATAATATCAAGACAGAGAGTCATGAAGAGTATTTTAGGTTTTAATTTCCCTTCTCTTCTTAGACTATTTCATTAGTCAGCTCAAAGACAGGTTTTTAAATCATAAGGGAATCCTAAAGTCCATACAAACTTTTCTGCCTAAAAACATAGTGCGAGCATCAGATGAAGAATTAGAAACTGCTGTTGAGGCTATAGTAAATCAGTGGCCCAATGATGTTGATGCATCACCAGAGTCTTTCTTCAATGAATTGAAGATGTGGAGAAGAAATTTCCTTGATCAGAAAAATCTTCACCTAATACCTACTGTTTTTATATCATCTTTGAACGGGTGCAATGAAATTATTTTTCCCTGCACTCGCATGGCGCTGAAACTTTTCTGCACGTTGCCTGTAACTACAGCAACACCAGAACGGCTTTCTCAACATTGCGGTATTTGAAGACTTACTTGAGAAGCACGATGGGAGCAGACAGATTAAATGGACTGGCCTTGATGTATATACTGTACATAAAAATGTAGAAGTAAAAGCTCATGAAGTACTGGATGAAATGTCTAAGAAGCCTCGTCGCCTTCTTCTGTAAATGTCATTCTGTCATTGTTTTTGTATTGGAGTCATTGTAAATGTTAAAATTAAAATATATATATATATATATTGTTTATTTAACAATGCTCGCAATTGTCGAGGTTATATCAGAGCCGCCGGTGTGCCGGAATTTTTTCCCTCAGGACTTCTTTTACATGCCAGTAAATCGACTGATATGAGGCCTGTCGCATTTAAACACACTTAAATGCCATCGAGCTGGGTTGGGGTAGAACCCGCAACTTCGAGCACAGAAGGCTATACCGACTACGCTACTCAGACCAATTTGTAAATGTCTGTGACTCGGAAACAAATTGTGAGTATATGAACTTATTTCTCATTACTCCATTTTGACTATCTCCTCAAATCCCTCCCCGAAAAAAAATCCTGCGTCCGCCCCTGATTTTCATGTTGTTTAGTGTCGATTTTGTTATGCTATTATTATTATTATTATTATTATTATTATTATTATTACTATTATTATTATTATCACTATTATTATTATCTTGTAATATGTTAGTATTCTGTTCTTTAACTTTTTGTTAAATTTTCACTCCTTGTATACTTTGTGACCTGGTAGAGTGTAAGAGAAGGCCCTATGGCCTTAACTCTGCCAGTATAAATAAATAAATCTATTATTATTATTATTATTATTATTATTATTATTATTATTATTTCGTGACTTCAGGGTATTTCTCTGCGAACTTATGAAAAACGTTCAGTATAATTCTCATATCATCATTTGTTGAAGGCTTTCTTGCCGATCTTTCTCATAGAAAGTTGTAATTTGCAACACAGCAATTTTCATCTACCTAATTCTATTTTTATACGAATCTGGAGTTTAAGGTAAAATGCATTCATTCATGGGTAGGGTCTTTCACAGTGAACTCAGTATTCTCCAATATTCCCCCCCCCCCCACCTTTTTTTCTTTTTGATCCCTTCCTATTATTCTCCGCATATGCCTGATATATCTTAATGTGTCTAACATCTGATTTCTTCTTCCTCGAACTTTTCTCCCGTTCACCATTCCTTCCAGTGCATCCTTCAATAGGTAGTTTCTTCTCAGCCAGTGACCCAGGCAATTTATTTTCCTCTTCCTGATTAAGTTTTAGCATTATTCTTTCTTCATCCACTCTTTCAATCACAGTTTCATTTCTTATTCTGTCTGTCCATTTCACACCCTCTATTCTTCTCCATATCCACATTTCAAATATTTCTAGTCGTTGCTTGTCCCTTCGTCGTAATGTCTGCGTTTCTGTCCCATACATTTCCACACTCCACACAAAGCACTTTATTAGTCTACTCCTTAGTTCTTTTTCCAGAAGTCCGCAGAAGATGCTCATTTTTTTCTATTCAGAGCTGCAGATTCGGATCCTTCATCTTCTTCTTACTCTTCTTTTTACCCCATTCACAATTACAAACAGAAAACTCGGTATAAATTTTATATAGGGTGTTGTAACTTACGATCTTACTAATAAAAAACTCACTCAGGAATTTACACACGACTTATAAACAAGCTATTCAATGTATAAGTATAAGGCAGTTCAAATGTCTATAGAAGAGTTTTTATATGTCCACACCTGTGGAGTAACGGTTAGCGCGTCTGGCCGCGAAACCAGGTGGCCCAGGTTCGATTCCCGGTCGGGGCAAGTTACCTGGTTGAGATTTTTACCGGGGTTTTCCCTCAATCTTATATGAGTAAATCTGGGTAATTTTCGGTGCTGGACCCCGGACTCATTTCACCGGCATTATCACCTTCATTTCATTTAGACTCTAAATAACCTAAGATATTGATAAAGCGTTATAAAATAAGTTACTAAAATAAAAAAATAAAAAGAGAGATTTTATTATAAGATAGTAAGTTACAAACATCCTGTATATGAATTTACACTGGATTTTTCGCTTATCATTATGTTGTTGTTTAGTCAATTGTCCGAAGACAGGTCTGAACCCCACAAGTGATACCAACATGCCACCACTTATGAGGTAACTAGGTCAGGAGATATTGGGGTAGTGTGTTCAGTTTCTTTCCCCTTGCACTGCATTATCGCCTATTAGTTACACATTACATTATTCAGACTTCAAATGTACACAAATAATTCCTCTTCCTCTAACACTTATCGTCAAATGAGATGTACTGCCTGATAATGTAGGCAGTAGATGTACAGACCCAGAAACGAAATTTGGGCCACCTAATTTTATTAATCAATCAATGAATCAATCAGCTTTATTGTCATAAGTACAAAGTACTATGAACATGGTCTATAAAAATATATTAAAACCATATATTAGTACTATTATTAGAATTAAAAAATTCATTTAAATTGTGAAATGGATTCTAGATACAATACACTGCGCATGTGCAGTAAACAAGGACGCCTAAATGTATGCTACTTGTGGACAGTCTTGTGAAGCTTGCTGCCTACATATCAGCCGGAACCTCAATCAGAGGTATTGTCATTAGGGAACGGATGTTGATGACCTAAAAATCCACTTAAAATGATCATTAAAATGCCACTAAACTAATGGAAAAATGACATAAAATTCAAAGAAAATGACATTTAAATATTATTCACCGTACTCGCACCACAACTTCTTAAAAATTAGTCATCTTGTTTCAATGACTGCCCTGCAAATCTCGGAGAGAGGAGGCAACTACCTGGAATCTGGCTAAAATAAAGGAAAAGAAAATGCAACAAAATGAAGGTTTTAAGGGAAAACTATAGATTTTAATAAGGATTTGTAATGTGTTTATATCAGGGGTGGTCCATGTCAGTGCCTTCATTCTCCGTCTCCTTCTCCTTCCGCGCTTCACTTTTGTAACCAGATCTTCCAGATGAGGGAGTGTGAATGACAGAACAAATTGTGGGCATTCTTGTAATCTTTGTGTTAAAAATACTGTCTACTGCAGTAGATATCCCTTCCGAACCATGTTGAGGACACAACATCCTGTCCAGGACATGGCGAAAGTTCCCCCCCCTTCCAAACATAAATTCTAAAGACACCCTCGTACCGACAAAAGAACAGTAGCAGTCAAAGTCCTCACTTAAACTAAGCTGTTGTCAAGCATTTTATATTACTTCCGTTGTGTGAAGTGAAGCCTTCAGTGGAATGAGGGATGGACTTTAGAGTCTGTTCCAAACTATAAAACTCAAACTTCACTGTTATTCACTTATTCAATAGGTAATTACTACTGATCTATTTGGTTAGAAAATGATTTAACAGACCTATCGGTAAAGAAGAAAGTAAAATGCATTCCAAAATGATCTGAAAGTTCTTCAAAGTATTAAAAATGACTAAAAAATATCGAAAAAAAAATATAAAAATTACCTATTAGTTCAAAAACATAAAAAAATTCAAAAAATACAATATAAGAAATTAGTTTCTTACGTTCATATTAACATAGAAATGATTTCTATATTACTAGGCATCGTCCTAATGTGAAAAATAAGAAGATGACTTTTCATCAACATACCCCCCTAGTCATTATGAATGTGGTGAAAAGAAGAGCAAAAAGAAGATAAAGGATCCGAACCCAGAGCATCAAAACCATGCTCCTTTGCTGTTTCTAAAACTTAGGCCTACGTACTCCGGAACAGATTCTCGAATGAATAAAATATGTTCCCAAAGAGTATGGGTTGTATTTCACACGGCCGTCTTGCGCTGCGCCTGACACCTAGCGGCGATAATCGAATCAGACTAAAAGTCAGGGCTTTTGAAGGTGTGCAGTATTTTCTTTTTTGCTCCTGTTACGTTTGTATACTGAATAATTCAGCCTTCCCGACGTGAGCTACAAATTAAGTAGACTATAAAAACGTGAAACTCAAATTGTTATGTTTTCGAAAGGTGTTTCTGTTTTCACAAACATCCCTAGAGGCGCATTGTTCTTCATTAAGTTTTTATCTTCCGCCTACATCGCGCGACAGTTTCATTCTTTTATTATACACAGGACAAATGTAAATTTCTACCTCAAGTACGCCTACATCCCCCGTGGGAACGCTGGCGTTTAGAGTTATAATTCCAGTGATATCGAGTTCGAAACTTGGCAATGGAGTGAAGATACATTTCCAGCCCATACGAAAAGGGTACGTGAATCTTGTCTTGTGTTTGTACTGTGTTATTTTCAGGAATGGCGCCACCGGCGTAGCTCTGTCGGCTAAGGCGCTTGTCTGCCGATCCGGAGTTGCGTATGGGCGCGGGTTCGATTCCCGCTTGGGCTGATTACCTGGTTGGGTTTTTTCCGAGGTAAATATCATCTCGCTATCACCAGTTCCCTCGACGCTAAATAACCTCGTAGTTGATACAGTGTCGTTAAATGACCAAGTAAAAAAAATCCAGCATTGGTCTTGCTACTCATAATGTATATATTTTTATGCTCGACCATGCCGAAATGTAGTAATTATACACCTGGTAGCATGTCATTAAAGTACACCTACTCATTGAAGTACAGGTGTTCAGCCAATGACAAGTCAGCTTTATACCATTATAAAACCGCAAGTATCGATTATTCTCGGATATGCATCGAAAGAGAATTAGCGAAAAGTTACGGAGGCTGGAAATCCAATACTGTCGCAGAAGGTTATGTTCTGTTACTATAATAATTAGCGTTAATTGTAAATAATATTCAAATAAATTCAATTTGTCATCTCGTTTTCAATGTCTAATTTAATTTCAATGTTATATCAAAGTTAATATTTAGTTTACTCTGTAGGTTCTTATAGGCTATCAAGGTCAATGTTGACATCTGTTCCTCGGAAAAAATCAATACTTTTGCGTCTGCGCACATCACACAATTTACGAGGTATTGCTCAAGGTCAGTTAGATACAAATAAAATGAATAATTTCAAGTTAGAAATATGGTCGAGCATAAAAAGTCGTATGAGACTCGCCTATAATGGTAATTAAGAAGCTCGTATGAAAATTATGAAACTCGCTTGTGCTCGTTTCATAAACATCCATACTCGCTTCTTAATTACAATCATTATAGGCTCGTTGTTTAATGTACTATTACCTTAATCTGTCATTTAATGACATTGTATCAACTGTAAATTTGCACACCGAAAATGAAAGGTCAACAGCAGGAAAGCAGTGCTGTCAGTTATAAGTAGGTCAAGGAATATAAAATAAATATATAATTAAAAAAATTGAGTAAAACTTCTTTTATACTTTCCATCTTATACGTTTTTCAAACTTATAATGCTATTTCTGAAATCCCAGTAAAATGCTTATAGCCTACACTTAATTTTTTTCAGTGTACTGCCCAAGAGCAGATCTTTCACTGCATACCCAGCTTTCTCCAATCTTTCCTATTTTATGCCTTCCTTATTGTTTCTTCATATGATCTATACTTACTTACTTACTGCCTTTTAAGGAACCCGGAGGTTCATTGCCGCCCTCACATAAGCCCGCCGTTGGTCCCTATCCTGAGCAAGATTAATCTAGTCTCAGCCATCATATCCCACCTTCCTCAAATCCATCGGGACTATTCACTGCACTGGAATGACCTACCTGCAGCGGTCTTTGAGGGCTGTCCTTCCTCAAGGAGTTTCAAGGATAATTTAAAAAGTTGTGTATCAAGTGCAAATTAAAATTAAGGTGACATTTAACATTTAATTTTTTAAGGTGACATGTATTTATTTAGCCTGAAGAGTTACTGCCCTGGTTTAAATTGTAAATTATTTAAAAATAGCGTGTAAGGGGGCCTTAGACTAGAAATGTTTAGTTTAAATGTAGTTCTGTTTATAAGTATGCATAAGAATGCAATTATTTGACTTATTTGAACTGTTGTATCAGTGAAGCGAGGTGAGTCAGTGAAGTTATGGTTTTACAGTGCAGTGAACAGTTCCGATCAGTGATAATTTATAGCGTCAATGAAATGTGTTCTATAGTGTCAGTGAAATGTGTTACAGAGTGTCAGTGAAATGCGTTCTAAAGTGCCAGTGAAATGCGTCATAGTGCCACTACAGTGAGTGAGATGAGAGTAAAGTGAAAGACTATTGAAACTTATGTAGGGCCTATACATAATTATGTAGGTTGTAATGTAAAATTAGGTATTTTATTTATGTTTTATTATTATTGTGTTAAATTATATTGTGTATTCTTATTGTATTGTGTATTGTAAATTTATTGTGTATTGCTTGTCATTTTTTTTTTTTGCGTATTGTTTATATTGTGTATGCCACTGCCACCGGGTGCTTGCCCACTTGCAGTGTAAATAAATACATACATTATCCTCCCATCTACGTCTCGGCCTCCCCAAAGGTCTTTTTCCCTCCGGCCTCCCAACTAACACTCTATATGCACTTCTTGATTCGTCCATACGCGCTACATGCCCTGCCCATCTCAAACGTCTGGATTCAATGTTACTAATTATGTCAGGTGAAGAATACAATGCGTGCAGCTCTGTTGTGTAACTTTCTCCATTCTCCTGTAACTTCATCCCGCTTAGCCCCAAATATTTTCCTAAGTATCTTATTCTCAAACACCCTTAACCTATGTTCCTCTCTCAGAGTGAGAGTCCAAGTTTCACAACCATACAGAACAACCGGTAATATAACTGTTTTATAAATTCTAACTTTCAGATTTTTCGACGGCACACTGATGATAAAAGCTTCTCAACCGAATAATAACAGGCATTTCCCACATTTATTCTGCGTTTAATTTCCTACCGAGTGTCATTTATATTTGTTACTGTTGCTCCAAGATATTTGAACTTTTTCTCCTTTTCAAAGGACAAATTTCCAATTTTTATATTTCCATTTTAGTACTATGTTCTTGTCACGTGATATAATCATATACAATAGCCACTTTGTCTTTTCGGGATTTACATCAAAACCTATCTTTTTACTTGCTTCAAGTAAATGACTAATAATAATAATAATAATAATAATAATAATAATAATAATAATAATAATAATAATAATAGTGCATTCATTCATAGATTTCTGTCCCAGAACTGGTCCTTCACTACAAATCCAGCATTGTCTAATCTTTTCTCTTTTTCAGCCTTCCTCGTAGCTAGTCTTCGCATGATTCATAGCCTATAGGCCTATAGGCTATCTTAATGTTGTATATTACCTGATATCTTCTTCTGTCCCGAACTCTTCTCCCGTTCACCATTTCTTCCAGTGCATGTTTTAGTAGGCAATTTCTTCTTAGTCAGTGACCTAACCAATACCTTTTCGTCTTCCTGATCAGTTTTAGCATCATTCTTTCTTCATCTACACTTTCTAGCACAGCTTCATTTTTTAAATTTTGTCTCTCCATTTCACACGCTCCATTCTTCTCCATATTCACATTTCAAATGCTTCTATTCGCTTCTCTTCACTTCGTCGTAATATCCATGTTTCTGCCCCATTACAATGCAAAACTCCATACAAAGCACTTCACTAGTCTCTTTCCTTAGTTCTTTCTCCAGAAGTCCACAGAAGATGCTCCTTTTTCTATTAAATGCTTCCTTAGCCATTGCTATCCTCCTTTTGACTTTCTGGCAGCAGCTCATGTTTCTGCTTACAGTACACCCCAAGTACTTGAAGCTGTCCACTTGCTCTACTGCCTCATTTAGAATTCGTAATTTTACCTTCTTTATTTTTCTTGCTATGGCCATGATCTTTGTCTTATTTGCAGTTATCTTCGTCTCATACTGCTCACAGCTGTCATTTAGCTCCAGTAACATATTCCTTAGTATCATCTCCTCTTCTGCTAACAAAGCAATATCATCAGCAAATCGTATGTACTTTATCCTTCTTCCTCCTACTATCACTCCTCCCATGTTCCGAAAACAGTTCTTTACTAAATTCTCTATTTTCTCAGTTTACTAGGCGAAAAAATGGTTGAAAGACCTCATTTCTATAAATATAGATAAGTCTATTCATTGTGTTGTCTTTAAACCTCCTGAGCCCTGAGTCATTTGCTGTTTGATATTTAAAGTTCAATATCATTCTACATTTCAAAAATAAATTACTCAAATGATGAAAAATGCTGAAAAAATTCTGGAGATTACAGTTAGGGCACAAATGCAGGTATAATACACTATACTTCTGGACTCTGCACATACATGTTACATCATAACCATGTATAAAGTATAGTATAGTAGGTCTATACTATACTTTCAGGACTCAGGAGGTCGGACTGTAAAGAAAACAACTATCGCAATGTCCATATTTTATACGTTCTACAATCTATATATATAATTTGACCTGGTAATGGAAATTACGGGAAAACGGCTGAACGGATTTTAATAAATGACACCTCATTTTGAAGCTTGGAACCCAAAGTTTTTCGGAAAAGTAGTAGTTTTCAGTGAAATGTCAATTTTCCTACATAATTTTCCTATTTTCCAAAATCCATCTGTTGTCAGTTTTGGGAACTAATTTTAATGAATCACGGCCGACTTGATTGTGTTTTACACACTACAATAAACAATAGGCTATTACACGATGGCCATGACCTGCAGGATTGCCGACATATTTAGAGCTCAATTCAATTTGTTATTAAAAACTGATTCTGCAGTGTATAATTTTCTGAGTACAGCTGTGTATTGGATATTCAAATCTACGAAACTCGAGGTGGTTTGATGACATTATTACCATTAGAAATTAAATATTATTATAGTTAATATCATGATGCATCTATTTTTCATTAATTGTACATAATATTGATGCTATATTGATGACATGAAAGTGAAACGTTTTGAGATTATGTAAGTAAATGTAGAGAATATCTTAATTTAGATCTTCATTTCTATAATTTATTAAGTGGCTGCTATATATAACTACAAAACTTAAGTGAGATAATAATATTGTTATTAAAAATCAAATATTTTTGTACTTATTAGCCCAGTGGGGTTGGGTCTTTTTCATATACTTAATGGCGATGTAGTGTAGATATTGATATGTGTCATTGTCTTCAGTATTGGCTCGAGAGAGCGCAAAAATTACAGTTCCTAAGGAAAGATCAAAAGGTATTACTTACTGATAAAATAAGAGGCCTAGAAAAAGTCTCCAGATCATTTCAACAAGATCTCTTAGTAGGATAAAATGATTTTACGCTCTACATTTCAAGTTCTACATGCAGCAGCTATACGAAAATGCTATTGTTCGAAAGCTTAGCAAACCTGACATTTTTTTAACTTTTGCCTACAATCCACAATGACCTGAAATAGCTACTGCTATCGTCCTGACATTGATACTTGCGTTTTCGCGTTGAAACTCAAAAACTGAAGTTGGATAGATTCAAGATAAAGTATTTGGCCTAAAAAAATCCATTCAGAGGGAGTATGTTTCATTATTATGGAAGCAAATAACTATTAAAAAGACAAATATTCTTCATTGAAAATAAATCTGAAAAATTTTTATTTGAACGTCTAACGAACTTAGTTTGCAGCAGTATTTGCTGCACAAGCCACTAGTATTATATTATTGTGAAATTTTGGTTAAATTTAATTTTCCTACTAATTTTTTCTATTGTTCTATCAAAATTATAGCATATAGCCTATTAACCTGTTGTATTCTATAGTATAGGCTACTTTGTGAATTTAAGGGTTAAACTGTGATATTATACCAGATTTGAATCATGAAGTGAAACTTCGTGGAGGATATTTGGTTTCTCAGAACTTCAGTATCGACAACTTATCGACTTTACCCCTCTGCGAAAATAAAACCAAGCTTCTTCCGGAAAAAGAAAGTAAATTTTTGCGTGGTGAACTTCATTTTGAAACCAGTCACGAAAACTTAGCCTTGCGATAGGATCACCAGGAGGTAGAACATAAAGCGACAGTTATTTTGAATCGTCTCAACGTCAAAAGATTTGTAGTTTTAAATGCGTATTCTTAGAAATTCCAACTTGTTAGACAAGCTTACGTATTAATTTTCTAGGACAGCGCTCAATTTCTTCTCTGAAATCATATATCTCTTAAGTCAATGTATTACGGCCTTTTGTGTTTTTCTTGGAATTTAATCTAATCGTTTCTTTCCGTTTAGTGACAAGTCTGTGTATCTTACTACGATTTAGAATTTTCATTTCAGGGAAATCCACAGAAAAGAGGCTCTGCACTTCAGGCGCTAAATTTGTAGGAACACATAAATCGTATGAGAGTATAAAAGCTTTGAATTCTAGAAAAAACTAAAGCGCATTCTTCTATAGCTGCCGTAATCTAAGAAGCGACTTCTGACAACTGCATAACGTCTGTTTTCGAATCTCTTCTACTCTCTAAAAGCAATGATCAGCTAATAGAAACTGAATTCGTCACTCGCTTTTCCACGTCACAAGCCAAGTTAAGACGGCGTTGCCACATAGATTCTTTGCTCAGTTATTATCATATCGTAAACATCTTCGAGCTTATCAGTAATAAACATTTAATTCCTGAGTACTCACTGTCTGCCTTCTGGTTGAGGAAAGAGTATTTTTAGCTGCGATGCCACGCTTTGGCTACCTTACATACTTCATCATAAACGGCAGAAGTCATATTATATTACAGGGGTCACAATTTAGGATCAATTGTGTGCATGGGTCATTGACTAGAATAACAAAAAGAGTAATACAATTTACTTACGGCTTTTAAGGAACCGGAGATTCATTGCCGCCCTCACATAAGCCCGCCATCTGTCCCTATCCTGAGCAAGATTAATCCAGTCTCTACCATCATATCCCATTTCCCGCAAATCCATTTTAATATTATCCTCCCATCTACGTCTCGGCCTCCCAAAAGGTCTTATTTCCTCTGGCTTTCCAACTAACACTCTATATGCATTTCTTGATTCGTCCATACGCGCTACATGCTCTGCCCATCTCAAACGTCTGGATTTAATGTTACTAATTATGTCAGATGAAGAATACAATGCGTCCAGTTCTGCGTTGTGTAACTTCCTCCATTTTCCTGTAACTTCATCATTCTTGGCCCCAAATATTTTCCTAAGGACCTTATTCACAAATACCCTTAATCTCTGTTCCTCTCTCGAAGTGAGAGTCCAAGTTTCACAACCATACAGAACAACCAGTAATATAATTGTTTTATAAATTCTAACTTTAAGAATTTTTGACAGCAGACTAGATGATAAAAGCTTCTCAACCGAATAATAACAGGCATTTCCCATATTTATTCTGCGTTTAATTTCCTCCCGAGTGTCTAATAATAATAATAATAATAATAATAATAATAATAATAATAATAATAATAATAATAATAATAATAATAAAGAAGTATCTAAGTTCATATTATCTAGTTCAAAATTACATTATAATATTTTTAACATGCAGTAGTAGCCACTGTGGAATATTTTGGAGCAACAGTAACAAATATAAGTGATACTCGGAAGAAAATTAAACGCAGAATAAATATGCGAAATGCCTGTTATTATTCGGTTGAGAAGCTTTTATCATCCAGTCTGCTGTCAAAAAAACTGGAAGTTAGAATTTATAAAACAGTTATATTACCGGTTGTTCTTTATGGTTGTGAAACTTGGACTCTCACTTTCAGAGAGGAAAGAAGATTAAGGATATTTGAGAATAAGGTTCTTAGGAAAATATTTAGGGCTAAGAGGGATGAAGTTACAGGAGAATGGAGAAAGTTACATACCACAGAACTGCACGCATTGTATTCTTCACCTGACATAATTAGGAACATTAAATCCAGACGTTTGAGATGGGCAGGGCATGTAGCACGTATGGGCGAATCCAGAAATGCATATAGGGTGTTAGTTGAGAGGCCGGAGGGAAAAAGACCTTTGGGGAGGCCGAGACGTAGATGGGAGAATAATATTAAAATGGATTTGAGGGAGATGGGATATGATGACAGAGACTGGATTAATCCTGCACAGGATAGGGACTAATGGCGGGCTTATGTGAGGGCGGCAATGAATCTCTGGGTTCTTTAAAAGCCATTTGTAAGTAAGTAAGTGCTGAGGGAAAAAAAATAGTTGTAGAAATAATGATTAACAAAACATCGAAATTAGACAAATATGTGAGGTTATAATAACATTTTATTATGAACTAGGTACTTTTATTTATTACTGTTGGTATAGAGGCGTTGTCCGATGTTTCCTGAATTTCGTAATTTTTTTCAACGCAGATTTCTGAAAAGTTATTCAAAACCGCTGCTTTACATCTTTTTGTATTTGATGGCGCTAAATTATTCATAGCAGCATGGTCGATATTGCCTTCTAAATTATGCACGAAGAAGGACATAAATTACAAAGCAGTAGCTATGTATATAAAACGAAATCTATAATTCAGAATGATAACATCACAGTGGAAAATGGCGGTTATTGCTTCAATTTCAACGGATTTTTCAGTCTACTGGTAAATAGCTACAGGAGTCAAATACTCGTTGTAATTTTTGTATGGACTCGTTTCTCATAATATGTTTAAATATCATAGAATGAAGAGTTCTGACGCACATAGGATATTACCAAAACTGAACTCATTACTGGTAAGCAATTATTGTCACTGCCAGATGAAAATGACGTCACAACTACGTTATTTATTATGGTGAAGCCAATTTTAGCTTTCTAATAACAATGCTACTGATCTAAAATGATCAAATCTATGTATGTTGAGCTGCTGAAGATCACATTGCCACGTGTCTTTGAATGTCAAAAAAAAAAAAAAAAAAAAAAAAAGAGAGAGATAAGAATGATGTTAAAGTATTGTATCAAGGAGAGAAGCAATAAAAAAAAGTTATGTTTTATTTAACGACGCTCGCAACTGCAGAGGTTATATCAGCGTCGCCGGATGTGCCGGAATTTTGTCCCGCAGGAGTTCTTTTACATGCCAGTAAATCTACTGACATGAGCCTGTCGCATTTAAGCACACTTAAATGCCATCGACCTGGCCCGGGATCGAACCCGCAACCTTGGGCATAGAAGGCCAGCGCTATACCAACTTGCCAACCAGGTCGACGAGAAGCAATATCCCTGTACAAACTTATGGGAATGTTCTCACGACTTTGGGTGGATCTTTAGCCCTTTCTTTATTTTTAATTGGTTATTTAACGACGCTTTATCAACTGCTATGATTATATCTAGCGCCTGAGTGATATGAACGTGATAATGCCAGCGAAATGAGTCCAGGTCCAGTGCCGAAAGTTATCCAGCATTTGCTCTTAATGGGTTGAGGGAAAACCCCGGAAAAATTCAACCAGTTAAGGGGTTAGATACAGCTTACAGTAGTAAAATTTTGGAAATATTCAATATTTTTCCTCCATTATTGTACCTTGCACAATATGGTAATGAAAATTAGTATGTGTAAAACACTGCCTTTCTGCTATATGAAAAAAAATTTACTATTTGAAAAAATTATTTATATATATATATATATATATATATATATATATATATATATATTTTAAATTCAAAATTTTAGCAATTCACTGTGCAGTGAAGAAGCGTTTCCCTCATAAGTAAAAAACTATCCAACATTCCGTGATGAAATATTTTTGTGTGTATTTATGCATGTCATATGTACAATATGTTGCAAAATCACTCTCTACCTTTCATAGATTGTCTGATAAAAAAATAAATTTCTTTAAAAAATGGTGTCCACAGCTGTGGAGTAACGGCTAGCGCGTCTGGCAGCGAAACCAGGTGGCCCGGGTTCGATTCCCGGTTGGGGCAAGTTACCTGGTTGAGGTTGTTTCCGGAGTTTTCCCTCAACCCAATATGAGCAAATGCTGAGTAACTTTCGGTGCTGGACCCCGGACCCATTTCGCCGGCATTATCACCTTCATCACATTCAGAAGCTAAATAACCCAAGATGTTGATAAAGCGTCGTAAAATAACCTACTAAAATAAAATTAGAAATGTAATTGAAAGAGCATGATATTGTAAACATGAGTTTCAGCAATAAAATAAAAGAGCGAGAACATGAAAAAGTTAAAACGTTTATGAGTTATGAGGGAAACACTTCATCACTGCACAATGAACTGCCACGATTTTAAATTTTGTAAAAAAATTTGTGATCTCGGAAGCATATATTCCTTTGTGAGCTCCATCTTCCTGAACGTCAAAACGATGACAATCGAAATCGTGATCAAATCTGACCCATCAGCCTTCAGAATGGCGTATTGTACCATGTCTGTCGAACATTGAAACTTGTACAGTCATTTTAGTCTCGCCCTGTACATATCAGTGTTATCTGAATAATCACGAGCTCTAAAACATCAAACTTAATTCTTATTGTCCTAGGCTGTAAGTCCAGACCCGGACTGCTTTTCTTTTTCGTTGATATTCGACTTCCAGCTTGGCGCATGCCTGGAGCTTCTTCTCTCCCCCCCCCCCTCCACGATAAATTGCTTCGGTCGGATATTTTCTTTCTGCCACTTAAAACAACTAGAATTCTTCTTCAGCTAATGGATGTGGAAGAACAATAAGAAGAAAAACGGAGTGGAGGACTGAAATTGAAATTGAAGGCAGAGTGACAGACTGTCTTCCCTGACTGGAGACATCCGTTCTTTGTTGAAACATCTTGAAATACAATCCTATTCCTCGCTACAGAATTACTTCAAGGATATGCTAATTAGCCCTCTAGATTACCAGTATTCCTGTCTGGAGAAAAATACAGTAAAATACATTCTTTATATTTTAACTGAAATCTCTTCCTCCCGTATTAGTAAAACGCGAGGGTTAGTCAACTGATTATCCTTAAATCATAGTACTGCATACAAACCATCAATAAGATAACAAGAAAGTGTAAATTCACTATCACACCAATGCCCATGGCTTCTCAGTATATCTTTTCATTAATAATCTTCCTCTTATGTAATCGTGAAAACTTTGTAACTAATTCAACAGTTCATAGCATAAATGCACAACAAAAAATGACTTTCATACTCATCGGTAAGTCTATCGTGCTATCAAAAAGGAGTCCGTTATATGGCAGTAAAAATTTTTAATAGCCTCCCTATCGATATAAAAAATGAAACTCAAAACATGACTATTTAGGGCCAAATTAAAGAAGTACCTAATTTCTCACGCCTTCTGCTCTATAGACGAATTCGTGATATTCAATAACGCTTCATGAAATTGATCCAAAAACTATGTGTTGTACTACTAGACTATATTGTAAATCTCGTCTGTAGGCCTATATATTTCATTTACACTGTGACTATAAATTAAGACTTTATAATAGTATTAAGTTTTTTTTTTACTTGTTCCATATTCTAGCTGTGAAGCAATCTATGACTATCATGGAATGTTAATAAATACAACACAATACAATCAAATATAATAAATAAAACTAAATTAAGTAAATTAAAATTAAAAAAAAAATAAATAAAATATTAAACAAAATAAAACAAATTAAATTAAATGTAGGAAAATGAAATAAAATAAAATGTATATATAATAATTGTTTTATAATTTCAGTCAACAACTTATCAATTGATACAGAAAACAATTTTCTGTTTTTAAGTTTCACATCACAAGGTTACACATCGACAAAATTATTTTCGACTTTTTAAAAATCATCTTCAGGTGGAGAGACATAAATTTACTAATTAAACGTAGGTGAAATGAAAGAAAAAAAATATATACACAAATTATTAATAACAATCGAACTGTTTAAAACGTGACATAAAATTTGGTTCTAAGTCATTCCAGTAGTTATGATCAAACATTTTGTAATATTTTGTAAAATGAAGCGTCCTGGTTCACAAGAGAAGAACTAGTTGAGGTAATAACATTAGTTTTGTTTCGTTGTATGTCTGATCATGCGCACTGCTACCTTTCTAGGATTTTTAAAGCATCTGTGCGACAAAACTTTTTTCTAAGACTGTACATCAGTCGCCATCGCTATGAGTGACATCGGTCAGAGATGGCAATTCCACTATTACTAATATTATACAGGGTGATTCACGAGGATTTACCGTCCTTTACGGAGGTTATTTCTGAAGATATTTTGAGTAAAGTTCCTATTATCAATATTTTCATAGTTGAAGGTCCGGGGTTCGATCCCAGGTGGTGACAGGATTTTTTTTCTCGTTGCCAAACTTTCAGAGCGGTCCCGAGGTTCACTCAGCCTCCTATAAAATTGAGTACCGGGTCTTTCCCGGGGGTAAAAGGCGGTCAGAGCGTGGTGCCGACCACACCACCTCATTCTAGTGCCGAGGTTATGGAAAGCATGGGGCTCTACCTCCATGCCCCCCAGTGTCTTCATGGCATATTACGGGGATGCCTTTACCTTTTTTTTACACTAATTTAAAATTGTTTGTAAAATACGTTTTTTTCTTTAGTTTGAAGATAAAAGAATAATACAAATGGAAAATGAACCATTCAGAAGTATCATTTCCTTAATTGGCAAGTATTATGAAGCTAAAAATGTGCTGTAAACTCCTTAGTTGCTTCGTACAGACATCTTTTTTCTATTTTAACTAGAAAATTACATTATTCTTACGCACTTATCACAACAATTATTACAAATCACACCACTTCCACCGACTTAATTATTTGAAATTCAATTTTGCATCCTAATTTACAGTCTTGGAGAGTTTACAACACATTTTTAAAAATGTCTCCGTCCGCTTGAGTACACTTGGCCGCACGCTTGTGAACGGCGCTCGTCGCTCTACGTAACTGCATACGGCTATCTTTGATTTCCGTAGCGCTCGCTCTGGCTGCTGACTGCACGCTGACCAAGATCACGCGTTCACAGCAATGCGTTCCAATAACGAAACGTAACTCTGTAAATATTGAGAATAGGATCCATGTTTAAATGACATTTTTGCTCAGACTGTCTTCGGAAATAAGCTCTGTAAAGGACGGTAAATCCTCGTGAATCACCCTGTATATTCGTGCCTCGCACTTAAATTTACCGATTACAAATTTTACGTGTCTGTATAGGGAAGATGTCATACAAAGTGGAACAAGGACGTAAAAACCACTGGTACCTGTCATAATGAAGAAGAAATGCATATAAATTACTCGCTATTTCACTTTAGGCGTAACGTATTAAAACTCTGGTTTATTTTTCCGTCGTAAATGTCACCGGTGGTGTAACATGGAAGAAGAAATTAAGTTACACGAAGATGTAGCAGTTGAATGCTAGCAGGGGAAACGAAAATATTTGGAGAAACTCCGACCTTGCCTATCCATTCGCCGGAAACTGAATACGAATTTCCGTTTAACTGTCGATATAGCTACACACCCGTCTGATAGAGTACAGCATCTGCGAACTAAGAATACTTTTCGTTCAGTTACGGCTGAGCGGAGCCCGCTTTCATTTATTTCCCTCTGGTCACCTTGACGACCGCAGTCATAAAATTTTGTCGTAGGCGACACGGCACGCGCCAGCTGCGTTTCTGTGACGTCACCTGTCGAAGTGACATATTTATTACCCGACGAACTGCAAGAGCGTATCCTGCCTGGCGGAAGGAACCGATATTTGACGCCCGACAGACCTAATTAAGAGGATGGGATAACTAACATTAGTGCAAAAGTATCACGTGACAGACGTCCAGAAGAGACGGCGCCAGTTCGCATAATAACAAGCTGCTGTTTGCGAAATTGATTAATTGAATACAGACCAATTACACGATAAACATATCGTGTGTTTTTCTCGGTGTTGGATATAGAGACTTATCAAACATAACAAACCTATGTATAAAAACAGTGAAGAAATAAAGTAAGAAGTAGTGAGGTGTGATTTGATTGGACGATGTTTATAAATTAGCAGGCTTCGACAATTTGTAAAACAAGACACCGTAATTAATTATGTTTCAACTCATACCTTGATGAAGAAAGATGGACGGATGGATAGACAGAGAAGCAATGTAGGAAAGAAAGAAAAAAAGAAAGAAAGAAAGAAAGAACGAAAGAAAGTAAGAAAGAAAGAAAGTAAGAAAGAGAGAAAGAAAGAGAGAAAGAAAGAAAGAAAGAAAGAAAGAAAGGAGAGAAAGAAAGAAAGAAAGTAAGAAAGAAAGAGAGAAAGAAAGAAAGTAAGAAAGAGAGAAAGAAAGAAAGAAAGAAATAAGAGAGAAAGAAAGAAAGTAAGAAAGTAACAAAGAGAGAAAGAAAGAAAGAAAGAAATTAAGAAAGAAAGAGAGAGAGAAAGAAAGAAAGAAAGAGAGAAAGAAAAAAAGAAAGTAACAAAGAAAGAAAGAAATAAGAGAGAAAGAAAGAAAGAAATGAGAGAGAAAGAAAGAAAGAAGAGAGAAAGGAAGAAAGAAATAAGAGAGAAAGAAAGAAAGAAACTGGAGAGAAAGAAAGAAAGGAAGAAAGAAAGAAGAGAGAAAGAAAGAAAGAAATAAGAGAGAAAGAAAGAAAGAAAGAGAGAAAGAAAGAAAGAAAGAAAGAGAGAAAGAAAGAAAGGAGAGAATGAAAGAAAGAAATAAGAGAGAAAGAAAGAAAGAAAGTAAGAAAGAAGGAAAGAAAGAAAGAGAGAGAGAAAGAAAGTAAGAAAGAAGGAAAGAAAGAAAGAGAGAAAGTAAGAAAGAAGGAAAGAAAGAGAGAAAGACGGAAAATAGAGACAGAAAGAAGAAAATATATAAAGTAAGAAAGAAAGGAAAAAGAGGGAAAAGAAAAAGAAAGAAAAAGAGGATGTAAGAAAGAAAGAAATAAAGAAAGAGAGAAAGAAAGAAAAAAGAAGAAAGAGAGGAAAGAAAGAAAGAAGAGAAGACAATATGAAAGAATGAAAAAAGGAAGGAAGGGAAAAGGAAATCCGGAAGGAAGGAACCAAAAAAGGAAAGAAAGAAACAGAAAAATATGGAAAGAAAGGAAGAAAAGGGAAAAGAAGAAAACAGCATAAGAAAGAAAGAAGTAAAGGAAGAAACGGAGAAAGAAAACCGGAAGGAAGATAGAAAGAAAGAAAGAAAGAAAGAAAGAAAGAAAAAGAAGGAAATAAAGAAAGTAGGAAAGAAAGTAAAAAGAGAAAAAGAAAGAAAGGGGGAAAAAAGAAAACAAGAAACAAAAAATTAAGGACGAGAGAAAGAAAAAGGGAAGAAAGAAAGGAAGAAATAAGGATAAGTAAAAAGAAAAAATGAAAGAAAGAAGAAAACACAGAAATAAACAATAAAAGGAAGGAAGAAGTAAATAAATGAAAACAGAAAGGGAGAAAGAAAGAACTACACAGATAAAATAAATAAAACTAGAAAGTAAATGGGAAAGATTTGAGGAGGGATGAAGCAAGAGCGAAACAAAGAAGAGGGAAAAGCTAGAAAATCAGACAAAATTAATTACGGATCCCAAGAAACAAGGAGAAATGAATTGAATGGGACAGACGAATCCAATAAGGAAGGAAGGGTGCATCGCGCAGTTGTTGGTCAAGTGTTTCTTTTCCAGCTTGTTGAAATTTGACTTGGAAGCGATCCAACACAAATGCACAATCATTCACAAACACGGCGTTGCTAGCAGGAAGACGGCTGACAGGAGCACGAGCTTCAGAAAATAAACGGTGCAGTGTAAACTACACACACTTCTAGTTAAACGGTTTGCGCAGTTAATGTTAGCTTCATAATGTCTTGAGTTGCAGTTGCAGCTGACTTCTTTTATCTCCTTCTGCACTGCAACGTTAATCTCTGTTGCAGTTCCAGATACGATTGAAATGAAGTGAGTGAATTTCTTCTGTAGCCCGACATACTAAATCTGGCTGATCAATTTAGTCTCACCCTAAGCGTCTTAGTAGATGTTCACCAATGTGTGTCGGCTTCAAATTTTGCCCTTTTTACCTATTTTGTTCATACATTTTGATCATTTGAAACTTCACAGCCATAACCAAATCACACAACACTTCCACATATGCACAACACATCACAAATGCCAACCACAACTACAGCAACATAGACACAGACATGGAAATTATACATATCCAACCGAAAAATCAGAAACTAACACATTAGAACAATACGAAATATACAGATACACAAAAACACGCCCACAACAAATCCTCAAAACACAACTGGATTTCAGAACATACACTATTTAACTCCACACTACACAACACTAACGCAACCCCAAAGGGGACAAAGACACCAGAAGACGCACGCACGGACCATGAAGTTCAGAAGATGGCTCCCAAGCCGAAACTAGTCAAATGAGTTATTTTTAAACTTAGTTCATTAACACGCGAAAGTAATATACAAGGCTTTCATTTCAAAACTTCCCAGTCTAAATAACTAATCATTTCAATTGAATTCAATTCAAACAAAAAAACAAGTCAATTTAGATATTGAGGGGGAAGTCTGCAACCAGGATGAATTACATTTTAGATTTCACCTCCCCCCATCCTCCAGTCATCCCCACTTTGAAATTTCAAACTGCATCCTTATATTTTTATACTTAAATATGAAAGAGCATTCATGTATCATGTTTAGTCAATATTTCATTATATGTAAGCTTGTTAATGTGCATGAAAGTTATTTTTATATTTAAGTATGACTATCAATATTACTATTTTTGTCATTATTTTATTGTGTATTTCACTTCTGGTAGTGTGGAAGAGAAGGCCTCATGGCCTTAACTCTAACAGAATAAATAAATAAATAAATAAATAAATAAATAAATAAATAAATAAATAAATAAATAAATAAATAAATAAATAAATAAATGAATAAATATATATATATATATAAATGAGTGAGTAAGTAAATAATTAAATAAGTAAATAAATAAATAAACAAATAAATACATACATAAATACTTAAATAAATAAATAAATAAATGAGTGATTGAGTGAGTAAATAATTAAATAAGTAAATAAATAAATAGACAAACGAACAAACAAATAAATAAATGCATAAACAAATAAATAAATAAATAAATAAATAAATAAATGAGTGAGTGAGTAAATAATTACATAAGTAAATAAATAAACAAATAAACGAATAAACAAATAAATAAATACACAAATAAATAGAGTGAGTGAGTGTGTGAGTGAGTGAGTAAATAATTAAATAAGTAAATACATAAATAAACAAATAAACGAACAAACAAATAAATAAATACATAAACAAATAAATAAATAAATGAGTGCGTGAGTGAGTAAATAATTAAATAAGTAAATAAATAAATTAATTAACAAATAAACGAATAAAGAAATAAATACATAAATACATAAACAAATAAATAAATGAGTGAGTGTGAGAGTGAGTGAGTAAATAATTAAATAAGTAAATACATAAATAAACAAATAAACGAACAAACAAATAAATAAATACATAAACAAATAAATAAATGAGTGCGTGAGTGAGTAAATAATTAAATACGTAAATAAATTAATTAATTAACAAATAAACGAATAAAGAAATAAATACATAAATACATAAACAAATAAATAAATGAGTGAGTGAGTGAGTGAGTGAGTGAGTGAGTGAGTGAGTGAGTGAGTGAGTGAGTGAGTGAGTGAGTGAGTGAGTGAGTGAGTGAGTGAGTGAGTGAGTGAGTGAGTGAGTGAATAAATATACATAAATCTTAATTCACAACAAATGGCATCCAAAAATTCCACAAGTTGCATATCTAGAGAGATGAGAATCATCATGCAATTGCTGAATCGCATCATAAAAAACAGCTCTCCATGAACATTTGTGCAGGCATGATTCATGATGCTTCATTAGCGCCTCGTGTACTTCCACTCAAGCTTTCAGGACAAACTTTTCTTGAGAACAACTTAGCTGTCCACTTGAACGCTTTATCAAGTGCGATAGTGCGTTTTGAGTGAAATGACGGTGATAATGCCAGAGAAATCAATCCAGGGTCCAGTGTCGAAATTAAAACCCTTGGTTGAGGGAAAACCGTGGGGAAAAAACCTCAACCAGGTAACCAGCCCCAACCAGGATTTAAACCCGGTTTTCAGATCGTTTCACGGTCAGATATGCTAACCGTTACTCCACAGAGGTGGATTCCATATGTGAAACGATTCTTAGTTTTAGCCCAACATTTTTGGGACACCCTGTATTTCAATTATGTAATGCCTACAAGCTTCATTTAATGGTCAGAGAGTGTTTTCGTAATATGAAACTATTAAATATATCAGAATATGTAAAAGTAAAGCTTGTTATTATTACTCGTGTTATTTTACTGTTTGTATTGACATAACAGTAATCCCGTTATTTGAAACAAATGAATCGAACAATTTTCCTAGAATGCAATGTCGCATGACACACAGATGCAGAGGTTTATTAACAGCTGACAGTATTAAATCTGCTGTATTTACGTAACGATTATACGAAGTCATATCTGTTTGCGAAGTTAGACACCGTAAACTCGGTACAGATCACAATACCGGAGGAAATGACGACTGTAAAAATAATAGCATGTAAACCCAATTATTTACCTGTACGAGAATTCGAATTAAAAATTGAAATCATTGTGTGACAATTTCCCGCGTAATTGCCTTTTAACATGTAAAACTGTGTTCATAGTTTCAATGAAATACATGCTGAATTTGTATTGTAACAGAAAAAAAATAAATGTGTGTACAGGGTGTTAGAGAAACACTATTACAAATTTCAGAATTTGATTAACCACCAAACATAAACACGAAAATATCCTAACAGCAAATATATGAAAATCTGATGCATTCCTTAGCTCTCACCCATGCTGTGTGGTACTACAGGGACATCATTTTACTTCAATTTTATTGTACCTGAGTTTTTTAACGTACTTCACTCCCACCACTTCTACTAATGAAGTTCAACCGTCCTCCACACAGAACCAAGGCCGCATATACAGTCATAGTAGCCTTACGGTCATAGTAAACAGTACGTTTCAAAAATATGTTCGCGTTTTCCAGTGACTAAAGAGCTTTCAATATTGCATCATTTTCGATTTGCCTACGTCGCATCCCGGTTTCCCCCACCTACTTCTATTCGCCTCTCTGTAAATGCTAGTGGCTGGGCTGTCTTAGCTCTTTTCTGAAAACATTAATTTCTGTTAGGAATTGGACGTCTACGTAATATTATACCATACAATTGTTTAAAATAACTTAAATAAAAGGGCTTCGTTAAGCAACTGTCACGTGATTTCCTCCCATTCTACGACACTGCGACGTAACCACTTGGATGGACAGTAGATAGCATGTCTGAGTAATTTTATCTTTTCGGATCGGGCAGAAGTGAAGATTGAATTTACAGTACGTAAGGTCTCTTTATAGAGTAGGTACAGAATTATTTCAACATGAGTTACTGATACGAAGTACGAACCTGGTAATTGAAATTACGTACAATAGTTTATAGTGCGATAACATATACATTAAAACTGAAGCCTGTATCGAAATGAACGGCCACCATTTTCAAAAATGTGTTTAAATATCTATATTATGATTATTTTTCAATTTAACTTCATTATCTATATTGTACGCTAATGTGCTGTAGACAGTATAATATACACTGCATAATGAATAAGTCCACATGGACAGCTCAGTTCGTGAGTAAAAACACTCATTGTTAATACTGTACTGTATTTTGATTAAACAAAAACCTAATGAAAATTATCGAACTCAAAATCGCGATATTTCCTAGTTTACGTAAATGCATGAACTACTTTTCTTCCCTCCTATGCCTAGTAAAGTGATTTGTTTGTATATTACGCCAGTATCATCGAACTCCAGTCGTGGAAAGGGGTAGCAAACGGGTTTTCCGGTTCTTAATTGTTGATTCAAAGTTATAGCCAGGTTAATATTAGAAATGTTAGTAAAAATAAAATATGTTCGTGTATATGTGACTGTATTATCGCGTCATATTATCGTGTTTTTTGAGGGGAGAGACACACAGTGAAGAATTCCTTCCACTTATGTGTTCATTGCAATACATGAATCAATGCTGTAAACATGAGGGAGTGTGCTTCCCTGAAAGTAACTCTTGTTGGAGATGATGGAAGTGACCAAGGCGTGTTTTGCTGTGTTACAGACCATGAACTGTTCAGTGGGACAGGCTCTCAACGCCAGCAACTGCTCCTGGGACCCGTTCTACAACGTCACGTACGGGCAAAGTGAGTATAAGAGGATATAGCCTTCATAATAGTAATTTTCAACATAAAATGAGAACTAGGCCTAATGATAGTACTACAGGGTGTTCCAAAAGTCTCCATACTTAGGAAAAAACCTAAGTTAAAATTAAAAATATCACATAGTGTGCTCAATGTGATCAACCCCGGATCTCACACTCCTTGATTTTTACTCTGGGATCACCTTAAGTTGGAGGTCTGCCAGGCAGGCAAGGAAGGGCCGAAAAATTTTGTTTAGAGCCTTCTATCCTTCTGCTATATGATAAAAATATTTTTACGATTTAATTTTTTTTTTTTTTTTCAAAATGCTGGCAGTTCACTGTGCAGTGATGAAGCGTTTCCCTCGTAACTAAAAAACTATACAACATTCTGTGATGAAATTTTTTGTGTGTATTTATGCATGTCATATCTACAATATGATGCAAGCCCACTTCTCTACCTTTGATAGATTGTGTGATAAAAATAAATTCATTTTTAAAATGATCAAATATCAGTATTTTCTTCTAACACAAAATAAAAAAATATATTATTTATTAAGTAATGTAATTGAAATTGCATGATTTTGTAAACATGAGTTTCAACAACAAAATAAAAGCGAGAGAACATAAAAAATTAGCAAGTTTATGAGTTCTGAAAGGAAACGCTTCATCACTACACAGTGAACGCCATCGTTTTGAATTTTGATAAGAAAAAATATAAATATTTTTTTTATATCGTAAGAATAATTTTTTCATATAACAGAAGGACAGTGTTTTACACATATCAATTTTCATTATTGTACAAGATGCAGTAACGGAGGAAAAAAATGTTGAATATTTCCAAAAATTTTACTGCTGTAAGCTGTAACTACCTAAACCCCTTAAAGATATGCTTTTTCGTATTTATTCATCCGCCATATTATGTTTCACATGTATATACCATTCCAATTGTCTGTATTGTACAAAATCCAGAATTATATTTTCTTTATTCATTTGTTGTCTGATAACTTCATTTCGTGTTGTTTTAAATTACGAAAATTTGACTGAACGCTTTAAGAAGTTAATTTCCAGTGCTAACAATGATATTACAATACAATCAGGAATCAGGAGAAATTGTGTAATTTGAAATTCACATAGAAAACAATACTTCCTTTCTCACACGAAAACGCTATAAACAGCTGCGTTCTAAAAACATGTACTTCCCATTGACGCACTTGATAATATGGCATTAAAATAACAAATGACAATCCGAAATAAATTTCATGCAAAGTCCCTATTGCCATGGAAACAAAAACGCTACGAATTGATATTAATTTGTTACGATGTTTTCAAGCAAGAATAGTGACTGACATCAGAGTACCGATATTGCATTCATAGTTTTCTGCTGAAGAACAGGTCTTTCATTGCAAATCCAGCATTCTACTATCTTCTCTGTTTTTCGCCTTCCTCTTAGACTCCGCATACGATCCATATACCTTAATGTTGTCTATCATCTGATATCTTCTTCTGCCCCGAACTTGTTTTCATTCACCATTCCTTTCACCGCATCCTTCAGTAGGCAGTTTCTTCTTAGCCAGTGACCCAGACAACTTATTTTTCTGTCAGTTTCAGCATTATTCTTTCTTCACCCACGTGTGAAAAAATTTGTATGCTGACGATACAACTTTTGTTATCACACATAATAATACTGCTGAGTTAGATTTTATGAAGTAAACTGTATTTGCTGAAATAAGAAAGTGGTTTTCAATTAATGGATTTATTGTTAATGATGAAAAAACTCATGTGTTAACTCTAAGTTTGAAACGAACCAAAAATAATGTGATAAATGAATCTGTAAAGATGCTGGGTATGTATTTGGATCCTAAACTACTAAACTAAGGTGGAATAGCCATGTCAGTTATGTATTTAAAAGACTTTCTAGAGTAATTTATCTCTTGAGAAGTATCATGTACAAGATTCCCAAACATTATTTAAAACAAGTTTACTATGCACTATTTTAAAGTGTTACAAGATATGGATTACTTTATATGGAAATAGTTCTGACCTTCCAAACATTCTGTTACTACAGAAAAAGGCAGTTCGTATTATAACAATGTCACCACCCAGACTATCATGTAGATCTCTTTTCAAAAATGAAAAGATTATGACAGTCTACAATCTATATATTTTCAAACTTTTAATGTATGTAAACAAGAATATTACTAATTATACAAGTATAGTTGATCTGCATCGCCATGAAACCAGAAATAATGATCAATTAAATGTACCACACGTCAGGTTGCAAAAAACACAATCAAGCTTTGTAATTACTGCAATAAAAGTATATAATAAGATACCTACAAATATAAAGGCACTTTATGAAACACCATTTAAATTTCAGATTAAGAGATGGCTACAAAATAATCCCTTTTATAATATGAATGAATTTTTTGAAAATGATGTAGTATTTTAGTTAAATTTTATTATTTTTTACTCTTTTAATATTTTAAATATTGACACATTGTTTTTTTTTATATTATCACATTGACAAGGCCTCTTGTATTCTTGTACCTTCAGGCAAATATAGAATATGAATATGAATATGAATATGAATGTGAAATTCTTTTCAAGACAGAGCTGCATTAATAAAATTAAAACATAAGTATGGTGTCTAACTGTGACTTTTGATAAACGATATTAGTTTGAGGTGGGTGAAATAACTTCTTTGTTGCTTTCTGTCATTATGTACATAATAGGATGCATTCATGAGATATTCTATAAGTTCTTTTAATGTGTAATACTATCTTATTACCGGTCTCGGGAGAAACAAGACTTCCTACGTCGTGTTCCAACACATAAATTACCGTACATAATTGGCTACATACCTACACCACCCCACAGACTATGAAGCTGCTTCAATGACATGACGTGGTAATGGCCCACGGAAGCTTTGTACTTAATACGTAAGTGGCCTCAGAACAGACTAGAATTGGCCAACGAACAGCGATCGATCCCCGCCGGTAATTGTATGCGGCAGGTGGTTTCACTAGCCTGGGACTTCTCTTTCACAGGAGGAGTCTTTTGATGTGAAGTCAGATTTTGTAAGGCCTTTTTTTACGTAATTGGATTTTAAGAAGTCATTTTTTTTCAGACATAAAAGCAGGATAAAAGTTCATTCACGATGTACAGTAAGTCTGCAGCGTTTTACGTGGTATGGAAACAATGATCGATGTTCTTTTATCAATTTTTATGACGTCGGAACTGAATGGTTTATGTAGTATCGATCAAATAGTTAATAAAGGATGATATCAGGGATTCGCCGTAAGATTTTCTGAAATTGTCATTAGAGTTGGTAAAACCTCGAAAGTATCTACGGATGCATAGCTTTACTACACTGCATATCTTTACGTAGACCAGTGATGTCAAAGCAAGCGCATTTTTCTGACCTTGGCGTCGTGCGCGGGCAGCAAGCGCTAACTATGGAAAGAGGAAGGGTTGTGTATATGAATAAGCAACCTGTTGGATTAAGAAAACAGTGGTACACAAACTTCAAAGGGAACGTGAAATTTTATGTCGTTATTTTTACATGGCTTCTTTCTGTTTAATATTATCTATACTGTCTGTAAAACAAAAGTACTAATACTTTGTTCTTAATATTGCACTTGTGTTTTAAATCTTAATAACATAATAAAGAGTTAAGAAGCAATGTACATTTAAATTCCATAGTAGTGTAATATTATACTGTATTAAGTGGATGAAACATCATTCATAAAGAAAGTGATATACCAAAGAAAGAGATTGAGTATGACATGATAAGTCGGAATTTATATTGATGGTATCTTTAGCCTTACAAAAGTAATCAATAAACTAATCAAAACAATATTACAGTACAAAGCAAAGTTACCTAGGTACTGTATCTGTTTTAAGTGTAACTAATATTACGTCATAACAAAACTCTTATCGCATTATGCTTTTAAGGTGATATTTGTGAGCAACTTCCTATCATCAGAATATTAAATTATTTTCTCGAAATCTGCTGAAGCTATAGATCTGACATTTTTACAACACATGGGCACGTATCTTTTGCTTATGATGTAACAGTAGTTGCTTTGTTAATTCATTTCCTTACAAACAATTTCCATGCCAATATTTTCAAAATTTTCCATACACTATCTTCAGTAATACGTATATACGGTATATTAGATTTACTAAAACATTCTGTAAGGCTACAAAATAAATAGGCCTGTACCTGAAAATTTCACTTTTCTATACGAAAAGTTGAGAAAATATTTCTTTTGAATACAAAAATCAAACTTGTGAAAAATGAGCATTAAAATTAAAACTTACATTCTTATAATGCACTTATACTTCTCAGGCAAATCTAAAAATTAACATGAATACAGTTGTAATAAGTTCTATTTCCTTTATCTATTGAATCAGTGCTGGCCATCCCTGAATATAGCTCGACCAAGCGGCATATACCACCTTTTTCGTCTGTCTCTTTCCTTTCCGCTGTAAAGCGCTCAGGCTCTCCTAGGCTCTAAAGCGTGCGCTTGCTCCTGTGGGCATCAACTGACATGTCTGACGTAGAACTACGTGTGGGTGCGATCACCTCCCGACAGCTGTATTGCTTTACTATGCTGCATTTCTTTACGAAAAACTAACGAGTAATGCGAGAAATGAAACAGGGAGAGTACAAGACTAACGTGAAGACAAGGGGAACAAAAAGAAGACTAGGACAGCAAGAAGAGTGCAAGGGGAATACATAAGAACAAAGATACACTAAAAGTAGAAGGGGAAGAGAGAACAAGAGAACATAAATAAAACAAGGATAAGACATAGAGAATAAGGGGCAGATACGGAGAATAAGAGAAAGATAAGGAGAACAAGGATAACACATGGAGAACCATGGGAATATAACGAGAATTAGATAAATACAAGGAGATCAAGTGAAATATAAGCAGAATAAATAGAATACAAAGCGAACAAGGGAAAGACAAACGGAACAAGGAGAGGACACGAAGAACAAGGGGAAGGCACGGAGTGCAAGGGAAGACAACTAGAATGGGAACAATAAAAGGAGAACAACAGGGATTTAAAGAAAACAAGGGGATCATAAGAAGAACAAAGAGGCATAAAAGGAGAGCCAAGGCAATACAAGAAGGAAAAGGGAAATACAAGATGAATAAGGGACTACATGATGATAAAAAAATTCAAATCATGGTTTATTTAACGACGCTCGCAACTGTCGAGGTTACATTTAAGCAAACTTAAATGCCTTCGACCTGGACCGGGATCGAATCCGCAACCTCGAGCACAGAAGGCCAGCGCTATATCGACTGCGTTACCCAGGCCGACATTATGACAAAAGGGAAACATAAAGACAAGAAGGGCGCTTGAGAGGTAGTACTATAATAGTACATTATGCAACGAGCCTATAATTCTAGTAATTTAGACGCGAGTATGTTTGTTTATGAAACGAGCACAAGCGAGTTTCATATTTTTCATGCGAGCGTCTTAATTACCATTATAGGCTAGTTTCATACGACTTTTTATGCTCGACCATATTTCTAACTTGAAATTATTCATAAATATTCATGTTATGGTTATGTAAGTGATGAGCGGAACTGACCTAAATTGTGAGATATGCGCAGACGCGAAAATATTGATTTTTTCCGAGGAAAAATAATGTCATTGACCTTGATATAATCTAGACAATAACATGAACTAATTTTGATATAACCTGGAAATTGATTTAGGATTGAAAAACGAGATGACAAATTGAATCTATTTGAATATTATTTACAATTGACGCTAATTATTATAGTAACAGAACATAACCTTCTGCGACAGTATTGGATTTCCAGCCTCCGTGACATTTCCCTCGTTGTCTTTCGATTGCATATCCGAGAATAATCGAAAACCTGAACTTTAATGAATAGGTGTACTTTAATGACATGCATTAAAGGACTGCTACCAGGTGTATAATTACTACATTTCGGCATGGTCGAGCATAAAATATATAATGATTATAAATAGTACAGTTGGATGAAATACATGTTTTAATTTACAACATTTCTCTTAGTAAAAAGGTAAAGGTAAAAGTATCCCCGTAACATGCCATGAAGGCACTTGGGGTGCATGGAGGTAGAGCCCCGCCTTTTACCCCCAAGAAAGACCCGGTACTCAATTTTATAGGAAGCTGAGGGAACCTCGGGGCCGTTCTGAAAGTTTGGCAACGAGAAAAAATTCTGTCACCACCTGGGATCGAACCCCGGACCTTTCAGTCCATAGTCAGCTGCTCTACCAACTGAGCTAGTACATGAAATAAAATTTACACAAAATCGTTAGTTATATAGCCTACAAGATATTTTCATGCACAGTATGTTTAAAAATAAAATGTAAAATACAACAATACCTTACAAAGTAAAGTATGCTATACTTCATATATCCATAGTTTCATTACAATATTGCACTGAATTGTGAATACATCCCAAATGTATTGAAAGAAGAACTTCTCCCTTTTACTATTCAAAAGTTCGTAAACATATATGCTTATTTCGAAGTCACATGAAATTATTTGTGCAAAACTATAAAATGAAATATTACTAGCATCTATTTTGTATGTTTATGCTCACTACAGAACCCAAGAACACATAACTACATACTGAATTTTCCAGGAAAAGTTTTTGAATATTTCTTCGCCAGTCTGTTCTACACAAACAAGGCGTTACCTTGGCAACTGCAGTTTAGCTGCAGCTTTGAATCTCTTGTGCTTATTTTGCGATGCATTTTGTAGATATGTTAGAGGTATGTTTTCAAATTAAATACAAGCGAGAGCTTGCTTGGAAGCTGACTTAATTATAACTTGAAGAACAAAACGTTAAACTAAACAAAAAGGAAGGTGTTGGCTCGGTCAAAGAGTGCATAAAAACAGAGGAAACATACCTAGAGTTAAAAACGTTCTTGTTGGAGAACTAGGATAAAGTGAATGCATATTTTTTAAGAACATTTTGCGAGTGCCAGAGAGATTTCCTTTCGCCCTTCTTTACTATGTTGAAATGGACGAGTGAATAATTTATTTTTAACATCGTCTTTTGACATTTGCATTGCACTGGCAATTTTTGCCGGGGTTAATTTTTTTGTTGTTTGCAAATACAGGGAAAAACCTTCAGTTTAAATTACTGTAGTGTTATTATTTATTTTTCTGTTTCAATTTGTGTTACAAGTGGACATTAAACACCCGACATAAAAACGCCAGTAATATCTCAATAATAAATAACATTATTCTCGTATATCAGCCAGAACCAATAATTGTTTGTTCTGTGACGTCACTTGACTCCTTGCAGGAATTCTGTGAGAGGAAAAGCATATGTGAGGGAGCGAAATAAGGTGAAGAGGCAGTGGGAGGCACAAAAGTAGATATAATGGCATTTCTAAGAACTGCTATATTTGGTTTATGTAACTAAAGTTGAAATGAAAAATGCTAAGTTATTACAGTTGAAATAAATAAATGAATGAATGAATGAATGAATAAATAAATAAATAAGTAGCTAAGTAAGTAACTAAGTAAATAAATAAATAACTAAGTAAGTAAATAAATAAATAAATAACTAAGTAAGTAAGTAAATAAATACATAAATAAGTAAATAAGTAAATAACTAAGTAAGCAAATAAGTAAATAACTAAATAAATAAGTAAATAACTAAGTAAGTAAGTAAGTAAGTAAATAAATAAATAAATAACTAAGTAAATAAGTAAATAACTAAGTAAGCAAATAAGTAAATAACTAAGTAAATAAGTAAATAACTAAGTAAGCAAATAAGTAAATAAGTAAGTAAGTAAATAACTAAATTAATAAATAACTAAGTAAGTAAATACATAAATAACTAAGTAAGTAAATAAATTAATTAATAAATAAGTAAGTAAATAAATAAATAAGTAAGTAAATAAATAAATAACTAAGTAAGTAAATAAATAAATAAATACCTAAGTAAGTAAATAAATAACTAAGTAAGTAAATAAATAAATAAGTACTGTAAGTAAATAAATAAGTAAGTAAATGAATAAATAACTAAGTAAGTAAATAAATAAATAAGTACTGTAAGTAAATAAATAAGTAAGTAAATGAATAAATAACTAAGTAAGAAAATAAATAAGTAAGTAAATAAATAAATAAATAAGTAAGTAAATAAATAAATAAATAAGTAAATGAATAAATAACTGAGTAAGTAAATAAATAAATAAATAAGTAAATGAATAAATAACTAAGTAAGTTAATAAATAACTAAGTAAGTAAATAAATAGCTAAGTAAGTAAATAAATAAGTAAGTAAATAAATAAATAAGTAAATGAATAAATAACTAAGTAAGTAAATAAATAACTAAGTAAGTAAATAAATAACTAAGTAAGTAAATAAATAAATAACTAAGTAAGTAAATAAATAAATAAGTAAGTAAATAAATAAATAAGTAAGTAAATAAATAAAAGTAAATAAATTACTAAGTAAGTAAATAAATAAATAAGTAAGTAAATAAATAAATAAATAACTAAATAAGTAAATAAATAAATAACTAAGTAAGTACGAGTAAATAAATAAATAAGTAAATAAATAAGTAAATATATATATATAAATAAGTAAATAAATAAATAAATATATAAGTAAATAAATTAGTAAGTTAATAAGTACGTAATTAAATAAGTAAATAACTAAGTAAGTAAATTAGTAAGTAAGTAAGTAAATAAATAAGTAAATGAATAAGTAAGTAAATAAATAAATAACACTTCTTCGGAGAGCAAACTTTAAAGGATTGGACTAGAGAGCTATAAAGAAAATATAGCACGGATTCTAATTTCTCTTGGGTTGATTACCCGGTTGGATTTCTTCCTAGGCTATTCCCCATGATAGCCAGGAACTATGCTCGTGAGATCCGCGTATTATAAATGTTTGTTTCTTCACCAGACGCATTCTATGAATTAACGTACCCAATCAGTCCACCGAACCTATGATAATATCGTACGTCTATTTATTATTATTATTATTTTAGCTGTTTTCAGTCGTCACTTACACCAGCGCTATGAGTTAGAGAATTTCAACGACGAAAAGTATTGTGTGTCCATTCCTAGTCGTGTTATGCGTGATGCCTAAAACAATTTATGAACGGCTTGAGTCAGACAGCCTGTATACTGGATGTTCAGTTCAAAGTGTGTCATGGCTCGCTGTATACCGTCATATGGCTAGTCGATGAGCCTACAGAATTCAATCTTCCTACACTTCCGCAGAGGTGTATTACCTATGTGTCAGAGAAGTTGCCTGGCAAGTACGGCGTTCATTCTGAAGAGTACTTACTGATATGTACGGTAACGCCGGTAGTGGCAGGAATGTGAACTGTTTGGAAACATGTACTGAGGTGGGTTTTTTTCTTACTGTCAGGATATGGAGAGAGGGTTAAGACGATTTTTTACGTGTTTGTTAACATTAACTTCGACGGCCAACTTGGACACGGAGCATTTGATTTGTATTGTGGAATGTTGCCGTACGCAACCGATGATAACAAATACCCTGCGTACGACTTGGCCGCGCAAAACACAGTTCGAAAGAGGTTATGGTAGCACACAGACAGTACAGACCGCCATCTGTTGCTACGACGTTCAAGTTATACCACAGTCTACTATATACAGTCACGAAGCTTGAGTTTTGAGGGTGCTAGAAACAATAGACTGTGACGATACTATTTTGCATTGCCTGTAATGGCGATTATTAGCGATCCTAGTGGTGGGCAACTATCTAATGTTTGCATATTTACAACGTATTGAGCTTCGCGACTGTATATACTAGACTGTGGTTATACCATACACGTTCTCAAGTTCATATTGAACGCCTTGATTAATAGACAACTTCTCGGACATAAAAGCTGAAACTCGCTCCAAATCGCTGACTCACAACAGTGACGTCACGACAGACTTTGAAATGAACACCCAGTATTTTCTATAGGTAAGAGTGAATAGAAGATTTGTCTGTAATCTGCAATTGTACAACTCCTCCCATTCAATAGTGGTAGAAACAAGTGTTCGATCATTCTACTTGTGGTATAGACTCAATTTTCTTCAACAAATTACGTCAATGTAAAGAAAATGTAACCATTAGGAACGCTGAACTAAACGCAACCTTACTTATAACTTGACAAGAGCAGCTGCAAACAGAACTGACAAGTTCGTTACCAACACAGAACTGAGTTCACAGCGGAGGAAAGGATTCAGCTACTAGAAGCCGTCTGGAAAGTGTTAATCGCATTCAGAACTTCTAAAAGTCGGGACGAAATAACGATCTTATCTACGATACTGTTAGCAGCGCACTAGTGAGATCCATCAAAACTATTCTAAGGAACAAGTCACATTTTAGAACTGCAGCTCAAGTTTGTAATCTTCCGAGCTTTTTAATAACTGAATTTCAGAAAATATTCCACAGCAATTTAGTCCGTTGTTTTGATGTAATCGTAGTTCTGTTCGGCAAAGTGCTGTCTTAGGGCGAGAACCGTCCCGAATTCATATCCTGACGATAGCACAATTGTACAGGGACATCATTTTATTCTTACAAACATTTTTAATATTAACCTGGCTATACCTTTGGATAAACGATTAAGAACCGGAAAACCCGTTTGCTATCTCCTTCCACGACTGGAATTCGATGATACTGGCATAATATACAAACAAATAACTTTACTAAGTATAGAAGGGAAGAAAAGTAGTTCATCCATTTACGTAAAGTAGGAAATATCGCAATTTTGAGTTTGATCATTTTCATTAAGTTTTTGTTTAATCAAAATACAGTACAGTATTAACAATGAGTGTTTTTCCTCACGAACTGAGTTTTCCATGCGGACGTATTCATTATGCAGTGTATATTATACTGTCTACAGCACATTAGCGTACAATATAGAGAATGAAGTTAAAATGAAAAATGATCATTATATGGATATTTAAACACATTTTTGGAAATGGTGGCCGTTCATTTCGATATAGGCTTCAGTTTTAATGTGCATATTATCGCACTATAGACTATTGTACCTAATCCCAATTACTAGTTTCGTTCTTCGTACTAGTAACTCATGTTGAAATAATTCTGTACGTACTCTATAAAAGAGTACCTTACGTACTGTATATTCAATCTTCACTTCTGCTCGATCCGAAAAGATAAAATTACTCAGACATGCTATCTACTGTCCGTCCAAGTGGTTACGTCACAGCGTCGTAGAAAGGGAGGAAATCACTTGACAGTTAATTACTTAACGAGGCTTTTTATTTAAGTTATTTTAAACAATTGTAGGGTATAATATTACGTAGACGTCCAATTCCTAACAGAAATTAAAGTTCCCAGAAAAGAGCTAAAACAGCCCAGCCACTAGCATTTACAGAGAGGCGAATAGAAGCAGGAGGGGGAAACCGGGATGCGACGTAGGCAAATGGAAAATGATGCAATATTGAAAGCTCTTTCGTCACTGGAAAACGCGAACATATTTTTGGAACGTACTGTTCACTATGACCGTAAGGTTACTATGACTGTATATGCGCTCTTGGTTCTGTGTGGAGGACGGTTGAACTTCATCAGTACAAGGGGTGGGAGTGAAGTACATTAAAAAACTCAGGTACAATAAAAATTGAAGTAAAAATAAAATGATGTTCCTGTACTTGTTGTGAGTAAAGCTAGAGTTATAAGTAGGGATCGGATTTTTATGTAATATCAAGGTGTGAGATATGTACATATTTATGTAATAAAAATAAGCTGAATATGTACCAAAATATGTAACATCATGAAAATATATTTTAATATCACTATCTCGCAGGTAAAGCATAGGTAAGACTCTCCAGTTGTGATTTCATAGAGCACCCGACTTTTTTACCGTATACTTGGCACATTGCAATTTTTCCATCTGTAGTGAAACCTTCGTCTATCACAATCCAGGATTTTATTTTTGTCGTTAGGCTTAAAGATATAGGGATCATTTTAGTTAGTTAAAAGCAGTAGATAAACTCACTTGCACTTTATACTCTAAGTACTAAAACTAGAGAACTGAGTGAAACGAATGACACAACAGTACTGCAAGCACTGTTTCGCTTTACTGGATTAGGAGAAAATAAGAGGAGATGTGGGACACATGCATTTTAGCTGCTCCCTATAAGAAACAAAATACCTACTAAAACCTCAAACTATAGGCATTTACAAACTGTTGTTTGAAAAGTGACATTCCTGTCTCATTCAGAAAAGTAGGATTATTCCAGCAGAGAACCATGCTTTCCAATTGCTCGAAAAAACTCGTTTCTGTATAGGTCTACGAAATTTAAAGTAAAGGGGTCAAGCAATAATCTGAAAAGCTATTTATTTTACTCTTTCAACATCTTTCTACTTTATTCCTTTACTCCAGCTTCTTTTCAAAATTCCGCTACTTTATTGCGGCTCATGTCAGACTTGACACAGGTTTTCCCTCGAAGGATTAGGAAGAGTGTGAGTAAGGTTGCAAATTGCATGGAAACGGCTTGTTAAGACGTGTGCAGAACAATTATAGTTGGAGACAAATCAAGTCGTCCTCGTCCCACTCCGCCGTATGAAGACAACGCTACTTTCTGAGTGATTTTTACAATACAAGGTAGTTGTATGAGAAGGTTGTCTTTTGTTCACTTATATTTACGTGGGTGGTATGGGGTGAGTGCCACTATTACTTCCTGGAACTAAGGACGTTATGTTTCGTGCCGAATATATCTTTTCTTGGGTAGGTAAAAAGGCTTTTTAAATCTGTGTATTTAAAATTGTAAACTTCCCCAACAGAATTTTTTTTTTTCCTTTTATAGAAGTAAAAATAAATAAAACCCCTAAATATGTAGATTTATGTAATACCAAGCCATAATATGTAATATGGGGTAAATATGTAAAAATATGTAGTATCAAATTTTAATATAGGCTATATTAATATTAATGGTAATTACAAGATTCGCAAAGATTTGTTATTTATATACGGTTAGGTTGAAAGGAATATAATATGTAATTACATAAAAATCCGGTCCCTAGTTATGAGGTTTTTTTTTCTGAGATCTCCCATTTTCTTCTCCATTTCATCAATATTCTCTACATTACCCCTTTCATTACACTGATCAACAAAATTAAACATCTTTTTTGTTAAAAGATAAAGAATAGGTGATTATTAAATATCATTTTTCGTGTTGATTTCAGATCTGTGCTTCAAAATTTTTCTATCTCCCAGGGTTTTTGAGTAATTATATTAAATGTACTTCAGGCTTTTCTTGTATTGATACCTTGTAACATTTTACCTAAAATCATACTTATTTACCTAAAATGTGTGTCAAATAGATTTTACGCTCTACTTCGCTTAAGAAACATTTCTTTTGAGTGTCCAACAGTAGTCTAACAGAATATTTGGGCTCCATTTTTCCAGGTATGGCTTTACTATTTCAGAAAAATCCTGATGAAAACGCTCCCCATGTTTGTCGCTCACTACCCGACGGTTTTGAGGAGAAAAAATAGATAAGAATCCATGAAGTTATTTAGAGAGATACATACATGACACCCCATCACATTATAGTTCTGAATCAGCTCTCTGAGAAGTTCTCTGTAATCTTGTGATCTGTGGTTTCTAGAAAGTAACAGTCTGTTGAATGATCCTTAGGTTCCCGGCATATCATTGGAACTGGAAAAGGCATATGACGGGATTCTTTTTGCCAACCAGTAAGGCTAATAGAATTACATGTAGCACAACAGAATTCAGGGGCCCAGTTCCTGTCCTCATTATTTTGCAATCAAAAGAACATTCGTAAGCTCTTTCAACTAGTGTAGTAAAATTCAGCTCTGTGTTTTCAAAGTTAATTAACCACAAACGTAACAAAAATTATTTTTGTAATTTACACAGTATTTCGACGTATGTTCCACTTTATAAGATACTTTTACACTTAAAATTAAGCAAAGAAAACATGGGTTATGAAACTTATTTCATGATTCTAAGTTTCAACTCCACATACAGGGTGATTCACGAGGAAAGGTCAAAAATTTAGGATGTGAATTCTGAAGTCATTCTGAGTCAAAAAGTTCATATGAATATAGGTCCGTTTTCGAACGGTTACGGAGATATGGCTCTTTGATTTCACAAAAACTTCTAAGATTCCATTGTACTAACTCCCATTTAGAGACAGATAACGGACAAATTTAAAGTTTATATTCATGTATGCATACATACCTAATATTCTAGACGTCGGGGTTGATGTTTTCGCACATTTTCAAAGGTATCTCCTTCTGCTTCAATGCACTGTTGCGCTCGGGCGTGAATCGCGCTCATCGCTCGGGAGAGTTGCACGTGGCTATCTTTATGCCGCATCCAAAATACGGTCGATTAGCGCCTCTCTCGTTTCCCCCCTTCCTTTGCTATACCAAGTCTTTCATCCATCCCCATAGACAGTAAGTACTCTGCGATATGCTACCCTTCTGTTCGGAGAGCGTCGTTCATATTCAGCGACGGCACGCAAGGAACTTCCATCGCACAAACCATAAACATACACAATAACGGCGTATTCTGTAGTCGAAAATTTATAAGACATCTTGAAAAACACAACTTAACACTTCCGATAACTGTACCTGTATAACTACTGTACTGTAGGTAGCTGACTGAACTGCTATGAATTGATGATAGTGTAGGCTATTTCTGTTATCTGCGGGTTCTGTGTCATTACATCAGACAAGGGCAGCCGATTGTACATTTTTAATGCCCCACCACCCGGTTTCTTCCTCTTATCTACATCGTTCACAATGCAGATTCCAATGTTACTTCATTCATTGCGACCTTGACCTTGTCTCACGCCTCGTCTCACGTCAGCAGCATATGGTAACGTCTGATTCACATTGGGGCGAGACGTTTTACCAAAAAAATGCATCTAGCTCCGCCATCGTTCGAAAACGGACCTATGTTCATATGAACTTTTTCACTCAAAATGGCATAAGATATTGTATCCTAAATTTTTAACCTTTCCTCGTGAATCACCCTGTATATGCTATATATGTGACCAGACTACCATGTGAATTGAAGTCTTAAATATTCGTGCCTTAAATTTCGAAGTTGGTTAACTTGTGTTTATATTGGCTAGCTTGTACTCATGAGGGAATGCCATTGGCCAAGTATACACATACAGTATAACATCAGAATATGTATTGTTATTGACATATATATATATATATCGATATACATAACCGTTTCCGTTCTCGGTTTATTGTGAATGAAAAATCTTTACGTTTACGTTCTTCGCTTCCCGTTCTCGTTCCCGGTCGGTTGCCGCTCCACAGTATTGGTAGTTCATTACAATTTATTTAATCGTAATTTTATCACCACCGAGATGTAAACTCAGGTCTGCAGTGCGGAAAGCCGTTTCACGAGTGATGCTGTCCTTTGTGCATCCCAAATGTAGTATAATCTGTATCCATAAATTGTGCGTTAGAAGCAAATACTCCCAGTGGACTCATGTTAGTCAAAGCCATAAAGTTTGTTGTGTGACAGGAGCATGATGAGCCACATCTCTGGAGTATTGTCATGAGAGATATCGTTCAAGTTTGGAAGGTTAGTCGCACATGCGTACTAGAGAGATGAGAAGTTTCAATCATACTTGCCATGTTCTTGTGAATTTCGATCTATAGTCGATCCCCGCGCTTTGTAAAGACGAATATTAGGTGGGACTATCATGCCATGGGTCACCATAGCAACGCCCATAACACGGACAAACTTTCAAACTCTAGATGTCTTTCTAATCCACTTCAAAAACGTTGAAGCTACATTCGCCAGACGTTTCATCCAACCTCAAGATGATTCATCCAATGTCATACGTCCACAGACAGTTTGTCCGCCACTTTTCTTCACAGACATTTGTCCATTCTCAATATGTCAGCTGAAATTTTTAGATCCGAAGAAATTTTACCTCTTCGTTTCGTTCGTAGAATTAACGTTCACAAATATTCACATTAACCACCATTAAAATGGGACACACTCACGGACAGGAGAACGCGAATTCGATTATGCGCACTGTTCAAAACATACAGAGGTGAGCCTGCCTGGAAAGAAATAAAAAATAGGTTGCAGCCGCCAAATTACTCTTCAAGGAACGACCACTCATATAAATTGAGGGAAAGAAGGCAGAGGACGGACACTGGAAAGTTTTCTTTTCTCAATCGTACTATCAGGGACTGGAATGCTTTACCTGCAGACTTACTAAAGGCTTTACCAACAACCAAAAATGTATTTAAAAATAGGCTTAAGGACCTTACTAATAGACGGTAATTATACACAGTACTTAAAGGGTGTAAATGATATGTTGTTATTGAAGTGTTGTATCACTGAAGAATTATGTTGTGTCAGTGAAGTGTGTTGTATCAGTGAAGAAGTATGTCGTGTCAGTGAAGTGTGCTGTGTAAGTGAAACGTGTTCCTGTCAGTGAAGCTGTATAGGTTATAGTGGCAGTGCAAAGTATTTGAACAGTGAAATGTTTTTGAAGTGTTAGTGAAATCAGGATAGAATCAGTGAAATGTGTCGTAGTTCCAGTGCAGTGAGTGAATTGACAGCGAAATGAGTGTAATGTTGAAAGGTACTTGTGCAGATATGAACATATACTCGTGGGTTTTAGTTCGATCTTAGTTTTACGATACAAATTAGAATATTTCAAATGTTATTTTAAGTGATCGTTTCATTTAATTTAGTATATTCCCTGTTGTTGTTGTTGTTATTATTATTATTATTATTATTATTATTATTATTATTATTATTATTATTAGTATTAATTATTAGTATTATCATTAATTGTATTTTTAATTAATAAGTTTATTATTGTCACTATTGAGTGTAATTAGTTACCACTGCCACCGGGTATATACCCATTGCAGTGTGAATAAATACATACATACATACATACATACATACATACATACATACATACATACATACATACATACATACATACATACATACATACATACATACATACATACATTTATATGTCCACTTTTTGCCTTCTTATGGGTCCTATCTCTGTTTGTGGGCATAGTATAGATCATGTTTAATAAGCTTTCGCTTACAATAAATAACTTACTTTTTTACTTGGTTATTTAAGGTTTCATCCACTTTTAGGACAAAATCCACATTTTCCCCTCAATGTCTTTCAAACTTTGGTGACATGGTTCTTGGGAGAAAAGTAAGCAATTTATAATTCAATTTTGAAAATCGATTTTGGAGGCCCAAAGAAAAAAATGTTTTTGAAAAAAAAATAAAAAAAATTGGACCCACCTAACTCCATTAGAAATTGACCCAGGGTAAACCTTCTTTTGCGAATATGATCCCTGCATATGGAGAATGTTAGCCTTACTTACTTACTTACTTACTTACTTACTTACTTACTTACTTACTTACTTACTTATAGCTTTTAAGGAACCCGGAAGTTCATTGCCGCCCTCACATAAGCCCGTCAAGATTAATCCATTCTCTATCATCATATCCCACCTCTCTCAAATCCATTTTAATATTATCCTCCCATCTACGCCTCGGCCTCCGAAAAGGTCTTTTTGCCTCCGGTCTCCCAACTAACACTCTATATGCATTTCTGGATTCTCCCATACGTACTACATGCCCTGCTTATCTCAAACATCTGGATTTAATGTTCCTAATTATGTCAGGTGAATATTCTTGAAAACTCTCTCTTGTTCAATAATTTTTTCCACGAGGAACGCCATTCACGTTGGACGGCCGATCCGACGCCGGGCAAATACAAGTAGGTGCCTGCTATTTTCGAAACGTAAATGATAATGAAAAGCGAATTGCGGAGTGTGTTGGTGCGGTGAAGAGGAAAACAAGAGTCCTCTGAAGTTAAATATTTAGGCATAATTTTCGACAGTCATTTAAAACGGAACCAACACCTTAATTACCTTTGTAATAAATTACGTAAAATGATATATTATTTTGTTTTATTGAGGAATTACTTGTCAATAAGTGTATTACGCACAATATACTTAACTTTATTTCAATCGGCAATTATGTATGGAATTATAGGATGCGGTAGCTTATTTAAAACCAATTTTAATCCACTTTATTTATTACGGAAGAAAATAATTAAAATATGTCTTCATAAACATATTGATTTTCCATCTCAAAAATTGTTCTTGGACTTTAATGTTCTTAAAATAAGATAAATTTATTATATTGTATTAATAAAATTCATACATAAAAATCTAAATAATTTTAAATTGTATTCTCATAGATATGAAACAAAGGGTATGAATTCTTTAAGATTGTTTGAACCAAAATGTAACACTTCTACAGTATTTAATCATAGTAGTAATTTAGGCCCAAGAATATATAACAAAGTCCACGCCTGTGGAGTAACGGTTAGCACGTCTAGCCGCGAAACCAGGTGGCCCGAGTTCGATTCCAGGTCGGGATAAGTTACCTGGTTGAGGTTTTTTCCGGGGTTTTCCCTCAACCCAATACGAGCAAATGCTGGGCAACTTATGGTGCTGGACCCCGGACTCATTTCACCGGCATTATCACCTTCATCTCATTCAGACGCTAAATAACCAAAGCTGTTGATAAAGCATCGTAAAATAACCTACTAAAAATAAATATATATATATATATATATATAACAAATTCATATTTAAATATCCTAATCTTGTCAATTCTAATAGTTCTAGTATTAAATTTAAAAAGTTATGTATGGATTTTATAAATAATGAAAAATTGTAAATTTTGATTTATATATTATTAATGTGTAGTAAACATAAGACAAATTGTATTATATACTTCTTAATTTAAATTCAGGAATCCGCCCCTGAGCACGAGTTTTACTCTTTCAGGGGCGAGCTAAAATATTATCTGTTTATATTATATTTACAATTATTAGAAAAATAAATAAATATAAATACAAATATAAATATAAATGGAGAACCCCAAAGATAATTCTGACAATCTTCAGTTTTATCTAGCAAAGATACAAAAGGACCTAATGCCATAGCCGGGATATGAACTTGGATTTGCGATGGTTGTAAAACAGGGCTCTACCATTTCAGCTCTATCAAGGCGGCTAAATCAACTAGCTAGCAAAAAGAATGTCCTGTAAATGTGATTCTACGAAAAATATTATCAAAAAATTTTAGCTGCAAAAGTCTTTGTGTACAGAACGCAAAAAAATGCTTGGCACCTGAAGTGGATGTGATGTAGGAACTCAACAGGTGGGTTTGATATAACTATGTTTAACATTAAGGCTTTGTGAGGAACACGATGTTTGCAATGTGGAAAGATATTCATAAAGAGAGCTTTCATTGCAGTGTATTGAGAGCTAATATCGACGCCAGTGCTGCTGTAGCTCGGAATCAATAGAGCAGCGTTCGTAAGAGAAGAGGTGGTCAGTGTTGAAGACAAAGGAGTACTTCCGAACTTGCTTGATATTAGCCTCTTGCTACACGCCATAAACAGAGCGCAAAACATATACAGACCTCCACTGCCAGCACCGTTGCAGGGAAGTGTAATAGTGCTTCCATACACATTCACGCTTAATGGACAGCAATTTCTGCTGCACGACTGCGGAAATAATGACTCAGCGGATTAATTACATTTAATTATGCTTAAGGTCTACGCGGTATCTATGCAGGAAGCGGCACATCAGTGATGTCGTCTTAAACACTGTTTCCCCATTTGTGTTTTAACACGCATTTTCATTCACATTCAGGGTGGATGGTAACTTCTGCACCAAAATGAAACTGGTAATAGATCATGAAGACAGATTTGAAAAATCTAAATAAGTTTTTCTCTAACATTCATCGTTTTAGAGCAGCGGTGACCAAAACTCGAACTGCAGTGATTACATGCGACAGACAGCCTATGAAGTACGGAGACGGAGGGAAGTAGTAGTAGTAGGTTTATTTTGCCTGGCAGAGTTAAGGCCATGAGGCCTTCTCTTCCACTCAACCAGGTTTCAATAATATACATGAAATACAAAATTTGATTACAAAACAACACAAAAGAAAATACCTTAGAAATTACATAAAATATAGTAGAAAATTACAATAGAAAAGATCAGTTACATAATATAAAATTACAAATAGTCAAGATCGATTATGTAATATATAAAATAATGTAGAAAATTACACATAATCAAAATCAGTTACATAACATAAAGAGGAATATACACACTCACACACACACACACACACACAAACACACAATTTATAAGACCTAAAATGCCCGAGATAAATACGACGATTAATTCACTTGAGATATATTATACAGTTAATATACTAATAAGAGAATACTTGTGAATTACAAGACATAAAATGTTGATTAGCAAATTCGTACTAAATGGCATACAAACAGAAATGAATAAGAAATACATCAAGATAATAAAAAAAGAGAAAAAAAAAGAAGAGAGAGGAGAAAAAATAACAACTTGGTCCTTTAAGACTACTTAGAAACTTCCGCAAGAATCTAGTTCTGTTCATTAAAAATATTTCTAAGTAGAGTGTACTTAAAAGATTTTAGACTCGACTGCTCCTGATATCCTGTGACAAGGAATTCCAGGAACGAGCTGTGTGTATTGTGAAGGAAGCAGAGTAGAGAGATGTTTGATGGAATGGAATTGATAGAACATGGTTATGCTGTGAACGTGTATCACGGTTGTGGTGGGATGCTAAAAGTTTGAAGCGAGGAACTAGGTAAATATGTGTGGAATTATTTAAAATATGATACAGCAAACAGAGTGAATGAACTGAACGTCTCTCCGTAAACGAAGCCAAGATAATTGAAAGAAATACTCGGAGACATGATCATAGCGACGGCTGTTAAAAATGAAACGAACACAAGCATTATGAACACGCTGAAACCTCAATGACAATTCAACACTAAGATCACTATACAAAACGTCGCAATAGTCAAAGTAAGGCATCACCAGGGTCTGTATCAAGATCTGTTTCAGTTTAGAAGGAAAGAAATTTTTCAGTCTTTTCAGTGAATGCAAGATTGAGAAAGTTTTCTTACAGACATATTTTACCTGTGCATTCCAGCTGAGATTCGAGTCGAAATGGAAACCTAAGTTTTTAACCGTAGTACTGAATGGTATTACAGTATTATTTAAAGTCACTGGCAAAAGTGTATTAATGCTGATGGAAGATAGTAATCTTTGATGTCCTAGTAGAATTACTTGCGTTTTCCCGGGATTAAGGTTTAGCCCGCATTTTCTAGCCCAGCTGCTGATTAACGTAATATCATGATTTAATTTTGCTCATATTTGGTTGAGGGAAAACCCCGGGAAAAACCTCAACCAGGTAACTTGTCCCGACCGGGAATCGAACCCGGGCCACCTGGTTTCGCGGCTAGATGTGCTAACCGTTTGGTCGTGAATGTATATATATCTGAAGATCATCTGCATAGACATGATGCTGACAATGTTTAAGGGCAGTAGAGATGTCGTTAATGTAAATAGCGAAAAATAGAGGCCCTAGTACAGATCCTTGAGGGATTCCTGCCTTCACGTCTCGCCAAGAAGAAAACCGATTATTGTGAGACACACATTGATGGCAATCGCGAAGGTCCACATGATTGCCGTGTCTGACAAATGCAACATTTTCAGCTTTGCAATATGAATATCAATGTCGATAGTTTCAAATGCTCGAGAAAAGTCCAGTAGTGATAGTACGGTCACTTCGCGTCTGTCCATAGGTTCACGAGCATCTTCAGTGATCTTAAGTAGGTCAGTAGAGGTGCTATGATTTGGTCTGAAGCCGGACTGGAGTGGGTCAAGGAGATTATACGAGTCCAGGTAGTCGGTGAGTTGCCTGTGGACTATACGTTCTAATACTTTAGATAATGTCGGAAGAATACTTATTGGTCTGTAGTCGCTAGGAGTGGTAGGCTGAGTGACATTAGGGAGGGGTCGAACAAGGTACTTGGCATGAAAACTACTGTACAACCAGTGGTGGTTCCTGTACTAGCATCTTGATCAATCCCGCGGATAAAAATCTCAAGCTTTGCTGTATCAGTAATGTCATCAAGAGCCAGTGAATAATATACGATTTTTCTTGCTTCTTTTTTAACCTTCCTCTTGAATATAATCACGAATTTTCTAAACTCTTCACTCGATACTTTCTCGAGTAATTCTTAGTTTTTTTTCAAAATTAAAAACTTCTTATGGACAAGTTATTTAAGATATTTGAGAAATTCTGTTCTATTAAAAGGCTTTAGAGCACGAGATATTTCAGACCCCATTAGGTAGCTGACTTCCTTACATTTATTTATCTCATCTTTCTCTTCCTGGCTATGATTTAAGACATGTCAACTCCTGGCGTTTAACAGTTCATTGGCACATAATATTTAATCTGTCTTTCTACAATATTATTATTAAGGGGAGGTGGTACATCATTGAAGGTTAAAATATAATTTGTATGTGTCCTGATCCATTTACAAAAATGTCAATCAATACAGAAACCATCAATATATAAGAGTACCAAATTTCATCGCCCTAGGATTGATAGTTTTAGAGAAAATCCAAAATAAAGATAGCAAATTTAACATTCCGGAGATAAGGTGTACCACCGCCCCTTAAATGAATAACTAATAGTTACCCTCATTTAAAGATTAAGAAAATTAAAATTGAGATAAAATCTAATAATTTTATCCTTCTAGGGAGAAGATCTAAAAATATCAATATTCATGCACGTACAGAAGAATTATAGAAATACATACTTAGTGGTCAGTAATAATAATAATAATAATAATAATAATAATACATTATTCAGCGTGGCAATTAATGTTTCTATCCTATACTCCTAATTAAACCGTTGAGCAAAGTAAACATATTACATTTTGTCCGACAGAACAACAAAGAATTTCTCCTTCTCATTCTCTACGAAACCATCTCTTACTGCTTGTAGAGACAGTTTGTAGAGCGACATGATACCGCCACTGCTTGCCTTCAGTACGTGAATGAAACACACAGCAATGTACAGGTAACTCCTCGTACCCGTTTCAATGTCTGTGATTACACGATGTAATCACGACACCCGCTTTGGTCACCGCTGATCTAGAGGGTCGTTAAGTTTCTATGAAACATTTGGCAACATAACGGCTGCTGCAGTAAAGACTGGTTCACAATAAACCGGGAACGAAAACGGCAACGAGAACGAGATCGAGAACGGAAATATTGTTAAAATAAATGTATTTAAACGTGAGCGTTCACAATAGTTAACTGTGAATCCTCACATTTAAATACATTTATTTTAACAATATTTCCGTTCTCGTTCTCGTTGCCTTTCCGCTCCCGGTTTATTGTGAACCAGCTTTAACTCTCGCAAGTCTGACCTGCACCCCTTATCTTCCTCTTCCCCGTTGCTGTACTCAGTCAAGGAACACGCGACAAGACGCTGCATTGCAAAATTTATTTTAACGATTTTCGCAATATTCAACTTACATCCATGGTTAAACGAAAAAAGATTCAAGACATTAACTGTTTAGATTAATTTTACCTATCTGCTTCTATAGCAATTAACAATAAAATTTCTCTCGGGCCGGTTCCGCAATACAGCTCTGCAAACATTGGGCAAAGGCTATTTTCTTTCCTCCTTAACGGTACTTCATCGAAGTAAAAATGTAATAAAAGTTTTGTTATGTAAGTATCTAACATGTAGAAACGCCTCGTAAGTTTTGGTGCATCTGTCCCCTTTCACCCTATATACAATTTATTGAAGTGAGATCCCAAAACTCGATCAGTTCATTTGGTCCTTTTTATGATTTAAACTTATATATTTTTTATTTACTTTAGTAGGTTATTTTACGACGCTTTATCAACAGCTTTGGTTATTTAGCGTCTGAATGACATTGAAGGTGATAATGCCGGTGAAATGAGTCTGGGGTCCAACACCATAAGTTACCCAGCATTTGCTCATATTTGGTTGAGGGAAAACCCCGGGAAAAACCTCAACCAGGTAACTTGTCCCGACCGGGAATCGAACCCGGGCCACCTGGTTTCGCGGCTAGACGTGCTAACCGCTACTCCACAGACGTGGACTTAAACTTATATAATTAAGATTATATTTTAGACCTCTATCATTATATTTTAAGCTTCTTTTCTTCTAAAACAACGCCAATCCTTGTCTAAAACTTTGTGTTATTGTGCACGTCACTTGAAAACTCGCTTAGTCCGTAAACTGGTGGATAAGAAAATCTAGTCCAGTCACAAAAATGGACTTAACACGTTTTGGGATCACACTCTTAAATTTTTGTCAAGAAATATGAGGTTGAATATATAGTGAAATCTTTGAAAGACAACTCCTATTGTAAGATCACTCCAATTCCTGAGATCTAAATTTCATTACATTACATATAATGTAATTTTTTCTTATTAAAATATTATTGAAATTAGTTGATTTAAAATACTAGTTTTGTCTATTTGTCATTATACAAGCTTCATTTATACATTTTACATCTTTTAATTATATCAGTATTTACCTATTATTTTTTTTATTTTTTATTTGTATTTGTATAATCTCGGTCTTGTGTTTATATCTTACTTCTCTCTTTTCCATTTTCCACTTGTATTTATATCACTATGTTATATTTATAGGTAGGGTAAAGGATGGTAATATTGTGATATGAGTAATATTGTGACAGTTCTTTTTGGTAATCTATTACAATTTTACTGAGCGAGAGGAAGATCTGTTTTTTGCGTCAACGCATTAAGAGAATGTTCATGGACAATTTTCTGCACAAAACCCGTCCATCTCATGCTCAGTAAAATTGTAATACATTCTGAAAAATATTATTCGTATAACAATATTACCAACCTTTACCCTATATGTATTTGTCTCTTTTTAATGTTTTTTTTTTATTTTTTATGTTATAAGTAATTATTTGTATTGTCTACTGTAAACGGGTTTTTTCCTGTTGTAGGCAAATAAATAAGTGAATAAATGTACAAATAAATAAGTAAATAAATAAATAAATAGGCGAATACATAAGGAAATAAATAAATAAATAGACAAATAAATAAGTAAATAAATAAATCGATAAATAAATAAGTAAATATATAAATAGACAAATAAATAAATCAATAAATAGACAAATAAATAGACAAATAAATAAATAAATTGACAAATAAATAAGTAAATAGACAAATAAATAAGTAAATAAATAAATAAATAAATCGATAAATAAATAAGTAAATATATAAATAGACAAATAAATAAATAAATCAATAAATAGACAAATAAATAAATAAAATAAATTGACAAATAAATAAATAAATAGACAAACAAATAAATAAATAAATATCATTCCCTGTTTTGTTTTCCAAGGTTCTCGTATTAATAATAGTAATAATAATAATAATAATAATAATAATAATAATAATAATAATAATAATAATAATGATTTATTTAACCTGGCAGAGTTAAGGCCATACGGCCTTCTCTTACACTCAACAAGTGTAGCTAGTGAGTTTTGTGCAATTTTTTCATTTATTTTATGACCTTATTTATAACTCAAATCACAACTCATGTTTTTAAAATGTGAAATTTATTCTATAGGCATATTATTGTTAGTAATTTTTATCCTTATAGGATATACACCTATAAACTCCATAATCTTCCTGTTAATGATTGATATTTTCTTGTTAGTGTTCCTACACAATACATATAGTTCGTGGAATGATCTCTGTAAGTCATTTTCATTATCTTGAATAATGATCTGAGGTAATTCCATTTGGTATCTGCTCCAATAAGCGCTAATGGAGTAACAATAGAATGGCGGTACAGGAGTTGAGATTACCTCCAAAGCCATCTATGTCCACAAAGTGCAACTGCAATTGGATTTTAACTCGGGCATTCGACGTGGACCGAATTGCGTGCTTCAGCGTGCGTGTGTATTAATCCTACGGTTTTGGTTATTTAATATGGAGCCACGTTAGTAATTTAGTACCTGTTGATTAGTTTCATGGACACGGCCTTTCTGGTGTGGTGTGAAAGGGCTCCACAACCTGAGAAATTAGAACACATAGCACATCGAAACTCATCCATAATTTCGTTGGCCTTCAGTTTCATCAGCTGTAACGAACAAAGGTTCATGTATACTGGACGGAAGCTTCTGGATACGAAGTTAATATTAATTGTAGTGGTAATAGTATTGTTGTCTACCGGACGAAAGAGAGACATAGGTCTATTTCTGCGCTGTACCGCTGTTGAATGTGTTGCGTAGGACTAGCGAACATCCTCATAAAAAAGTAATTTTTTTTCTTCCACCATGTTAATAATGTCAACATAAGTGTTTACACAAATTTTGGCCACTCGAGCGCAATTACAATGGCTGTCCATAAGATAAGTTTGCCTGGGACCGTTTACAGAAAACACTAACAATAACATGTACAACTAATATTCATTCAACATATGTTGTTCAACTGTTTTTAATTACATTTTAACTGTTTTACAATTAATACATATCTATTGTACAGTAGTGGCAAAAAACCGGACCGACCCTTGTAGCTGATTTCAGAGCCATGTTCACTCCAGAGCACGATAGACTGGTAACTAAGACTTTCGTGGTTCGAATCCTGCCTGGGAAGGAAACTTTTTTTATTCCTTATTCAAATTTATTCCCAATACTTTTCCATTGCAGCGATATTTTACTACTTAATTAACTTATTATTCCGAGAACATGAATTTTACCAGCAATCGAAAAGTATTAGGAATAAATTTGAATAAGGAACAAAAAAAGTTTCCTTCCCAGGCAGGATTCGAACCACTAGGGTTTTAGTTACTAGTATACCGTGCTCTGGAGTGAACAAGGCTCTGAAATCAGCTACAAGGGTCGGTCCGGTACAACTGTACCGCGAAACCAGGTGGCCCGGGTTCGAATCCCTGTCGGGGCAAGTTACCTGGTTGAGGTTTTTCCGGGGTTTTCTCTCAACCCAATATAAGCAAATGCTGGTCAACTTTCGGTGCTGGACCCCGGACTCATTTCACCGGCATTATCACGTTCATTTCATTCAGACGCTAAATAACCTAGATGTTGATACAGCGTCGTAAAATAACCCAGTAAAAAAACCCACCACTGTACATAATACCACAAATACAACGTCGTTAAATAACAAAGTAAAAAAAAAAGTAATACCATAGTCTAGTATATACAGTACAGTCACGATGCTTGAGTTGATGAGGTACTAAGAACAATAGACAGTGCCGGTACTGTTTCACATTGCATGTAATGAGGCGATAGGAGCGAACCTAGCGGTTAGCATCTATCTATGGATGCATATTCCCTACGTATTGAGCTTCGTGACTGTATATACTAGGCTGTGATAATACCTTAATTCAGGTTTTTCCATATTAGACAATGATGTACAAATACTTTAAAAATCACATATGCACTCTGACATGCTTCTAAATAAGACTCATTTGAGTTTCTAGTTTTTTGTCGTAATGACACAATTCATGCATGTTTTAAGTTGTCAATCAGATATTCTGTAATGTGTTTTTGTCATGTTCAGATGAAACCTGATGATTCCGTAAGGCGAAAGCGCTCGTCATAAAATAAAATATATTTATGCGAGATCGTGCGTATTTGCTTCTTTTCCGCACAGAACCAATACGCGGTAAGTGCGAAATACCACATTCAGTATTCCCAACGTAACACACATAACAATTTCCCTCTTCTTACCGCTTAAGCGCGACATTCATTTTACTGCTTTAGGCTTTTAACATATTATTTTTAGAGACGTTTAACATAGTAATAATTATAAATTGGAAACTTACCACTGCAATTTCACCTAAATTGCAAAGTTAATTATTGTTTTTAAATATTTGCAAAAATTAAGTAAACTCTACTACTCCACGAAACTTATTGCATTCCTGATACAAGTAACATTAAGGAAGCCGTGAAAAAATCAACAAGATTCCAGATGCCGATGTTATTACTGCAATATGTTATATAAATAATATTGTTAAAATATTAAAATGAAAAATAAATCATTACATAACCTTACCGTTTGTTTTAAGTTCGCATTTATAGACTGAGGGAAAAAAAGACAGACGTATATCACGGCCTGCTGGAGTATAGTAAACACAGAAAACATTTTATAGCAACAATGTTGAAGAAAGATATTTTGGTTTTCCGAAGTTGCCGTCATTAAACAGAAACCAACATGGAGATTTCATTGCAAATAATTAGAAATTCGTCTTTCAGGTATGTAATAAACGATCTTCGCACAAAATAATGTACGATACACGAGCGGTATGTTTGTTTTCATGTTCTCGGAAATTAAAAAAGCTCAACTACGTTTCGCTTTTTCAATCTTTTCCTCGAACATGAAAACGTCAACGTACCGCTCTTGTAACGTATATTACTATTTTATACTCAGTGATATAATTGATTGGTTTAATTGGTAAGTATTGACTGGACAGTAACCTGATATAATTGATTCTTTGGTAACTTATCTGAAAACAACAATGTCTGTCAAATCACTTATGAAGTTCAGACCTATCTTCGGACAGTTGACTAAACAACAACAACACGATTAGAAGAAAGTATATACAGATTAGAAGAAATAAAGTCCTCTAATGTCTAATACAATAAAATATTAATTGACTTACTAAAATTCTATTTCACTAGGTAATGTTAGTTTCACCAAAACGTTTGAAAGGAGTTGCCATTTTCAGTTGAATATTTATGCTGTAAACAAATGACGATCGCAAAGTATGTTTTATAGTACAGTAAAGAATTTGCAGTTTGAAATGTTATGTATGTGTATGTATTTATTTACACTGCGAATGGGTATATACCCGGTGCCAGTGGTAACTAATTACACTCAATAATGACAATTAATAACAAACACAATAATAAAAAATACAATTAATAATAAATTAATAATTAATACTACCAATAAATAATAATAATAATAATAATAATAATAATAATAATAATAATAACAGGGAGCATCCTAAATTAAATAACATTTAAAGTAAATCTAATTTGTATCTTAACCCTAAGTTCGAACTAAAACCCCGTGTATGATATGTTCATACCTGCACAAGTACCTTTCAGCACTACACTCATTTCGCTGACAACTCACTCACTGCACTGGAACTACGACACATTTCACTGATTCTATCCTGATTTCACTAACACTTCAAAAACATTTCACTGTTCAAATACTTTGCACTGCCACTATAAACTATAACGCTTCACTGACAGAAACACACTTCACTTACACAACACACTTCACTTACAACACACTTCACTGACACAACACACTTCACTCTTCACTGACACAACACATGTTGGCAAACAAAGAAAGAAATGGTAAGGTGGTGATAAAAACAGAAAAAATATACAAGGATTAGAAGAAATAAAGTACTCTAATACAATAAAATAGATATTGATTGACTTACTAAAACCCTATTTCACTAATGTTACCTTCACCAAAACGTTTGAACGGAGCTGCCATTTTCAGTCGACTATATATACAGGAAACAAATGACGATCGCAAATTATGTCTTAAAGCACCGTAAAGAATTTGCAGTTTGAAATGTTGGCAAACAAAGAAACAAATGCTAAAGTGATAAAATTGTGCGATAAGCAGCCATGATTGGTTGAAAGATGTCCTTATGTACCGTTTTATTGGTCAAAAGTAGTATGACGTAGTGAAAGTGTACAAGTTAATGTAAAATTAAAACGAGGAAACGACTATTTCAACAACTTTTGCTTCAATTTTCCAGGAACGTTTGCAATAGTTAACGCTATTTTCACTGCACATTATCCTACATGCTTCATATGTTATGTTTCAAAAACATATTTTTAAAGCGCGTTTGACAATAAAATAAAGAACGACATTTTCAAGTTTTCAAATTGTTTATTCTGCATTTTTATTTTTATTCGTTTAATATGTATGCTAGTGTAGCCCAGAAAACGAGCAGAGTTTGTAAAAAATAATTTCCACAACTCTCAAATAACGTACAATAATATTTATGGAAATGTATGAGTTCACAGGGCTATGAGAAACATTATTAAATGGCATTCTGTCTATTCATAATGTCGCTTTCAAAATTTAAATACCGACTGTTTTTCTGGGTATAGGACTATAAGACATAGGAACTTAACATTTCCATAAGAAACCTATGTACAAAAACAATAAAATAACTTATTCAGGGAGCCATGTTTGGAAATTAGCAGGCCTTGACAATCTGTAAAAAAAAAAAAAAGAGAGAATATGAGGCTTTGACTTAGTAACCATAAATGACATTCTCTTGTCTGCTAATTTCTAAACATGGCCCACTAAGTATGTTATTTCTTCACATGAGTTTCATATGGCAGTGCTAAACACCTCCTATGTCCTATACGCAGAAAAATACATGGTACCGGTATATACGTAGACATATATGGAATTATTCAGAAGTTGGCAGAATATCCGAACAGCTGAAATCTTTTTTACATTGCTAGTCAATTTAAAATAAAATGAAAAGTTATTTACAAAAACACGAAATGCAATTATCTTGTTCTTAAATCGAAAACAAACTATCTTTCTGGATCTGTAAATCGTTCAGAAGAGTATTCTATTACATTTTCTGCATTTCTAAGCAATCTATTGCTGAATTCTTCAGTATAAAATTCAACGATAAAATCTCTTTTTTTTTTTAGACGCCATCATAGCTAAAAATCGACAATTTTGCATCTCGTCATATCAGATGTTAGGAAAACATCGGCCAATGATAGGAATAAAAACTTTTCAGTGATTTTTTTCACTGGCTGAGAATTTTAAAGATACTTAGAATGTTCAGAAATCTGCAACTGCATTTTCAATAAGTGTGAATGGGACAAATTAAAAACGTAGATATAAGAAATATTTTGAGTAATAAATTTGTGTGAAAGAATCACAAAAATCACACAATAATAGAATACGAGTGGATATGATTTGTTTAATTTCGGAATGAATATTGCCAAGACAACAGAAATGAAATAACTGAAGCTATATCTTAAAATATGTGTACACATAGGAAATTACATTATATGAACATAAAAATTAAAAGAATAAAAGAACCCAATAATGAAGGATAGAGAATTAAAAAACGTAAAATAGGAGTTATTAAATAACATAAAGAACTGTAAGCCAACAGATTAAAAAATTGTCTCGCAATATTATGCAATTTCCAGAGAAAGTCCATTATGTAGGCCTATAATAAGTAAAATTTAAAACAATTGAAATACTGAGTGCCTGGCAACGGAAAACAGGGAATTAGAATATTAAACAGGAAATAAACATCACTTTCAATGAGACTGAAAACATTAATCCCAAACGATTTTAATGTTTTTGTTAAATAGCGAGAAATCCATAAGGAATTCCTAATATGCGAACATAAAAATTTTATAAAAAAACACGGTATCAGGGAGCGAAACATTGAAAAAAATATATGGATAATTATTTGTACTACCTACATGAAAGACATTAAAACTAGGTGATTTAAATGGTTTAGCAATATAATTTTATTGCCACAAGAACCCTTGTAACATGTAGGCCTAGACAAAAATATTTACAACTGAAAGAACAGAATGCGAAAGACAGAATTCAACACGTTATGACCAAAGCTCGGAACTTGGGGACTGGTGTCGTGTGCGTGAGTAAGGTTACAGGTACAGCGTACACAAAGCACACGCTGCAAGTGCTCAGGGACAGTCGTGTGTACTAAGAAAGTGGTCACATCGAATGACAAGAAGACGGACGAAGAAACTGTTATGTCGAAGCCAATGACATTCAGAGAATTAAAGGTAAACGGTCTGTTTGAGGAAATAGAAAATCTGTGTTATTTCGAATGGGTATTATAGAAGTTTGAAAATACATTTTGTTTTAAATTTAAGATACAGAATTTCGTGGAGAATTCGGAGGAGATACATTATTTTTTTCGAATGGAGAGTTTATATTTTGGAAGTTGTGCCACACACAAACTAGAGGCTGAAAACGAAATCCATTGAAAGGCATTGCAGTCCCTCAAATTGTAGAAAAGTCTGTCCAATAGCCATGGATCGAAACGTAGAGGGGCTTGCCCTAGCAGTGGCACACTAATTGAAAACTATTTTCGAGAAAAATTTAGGATATACTTATCTTTCTCAGATACGAGATCAGCTAGCAACTGCTGAAAATCGAACAGAAAACAGTAACAATGAAAACATTCAATATTTTAAGTCTGCTACCGAAAAATCTTCGAATGTAGGTAGACATACACTGTAATAAAATGTACACAGCAGAACAGTAAATTTGATATATTTTTCATGTTTATTTTTATTATATATATGCTATGAAATTACGTGTTTCAACCCACCATAATATTATCAATATGTTGTTGCAGCCAGAAACCACTTTTGTAGCAGACCTGACAGTACCTCCGTGCTAGAAGCGGGAGTTTGTTGACATTGAAGTCCGATCGCTTAGTCACGTGCAAAGACACAAGTCCCCAAGTTCCGAGCTTTGGTTATGACAATAAAATCGTCCTTATACAGAGTGAGGCGTAAGTAGGCTTCGTATTCCAGCTACCTAAAGACTGAAGTTAAAAACACATTAGGTATAAGTATAGTACGCCGAACACAGGTAATGCAAAGGATAAGGATATAAACAAACACGTCGTCGCTGCGTGTTCGTGGGGTACAGTCAACCCCCGACATTCTGAAGCTATACTAATAGCCTAAACACATGCTTGAGCCGTGATGTTCATTTTCGTCGTGATCTTTGCAGTGAATAATAACGTGCATTCGTAAGTTACGGAACTTGAACATATGCGGATGTCACTTGAAATGATTTTATATTGCAAGAAATTCTTTCAATAGCACATGACGTTATTGGTCCATGATTAGTACAAGATATTCATATTGTATGATATTTTTCATGTTTCATTAGGATATTGCACATGTCGCTCATCGCTGAAAACCCACTAATTTTCTATGTATTTTTCAGAAATCTCCTAAAATGTAGATTATTTAATTTATCAACTGGGATGTTGACACATGGTAGGCTACACAAATCCATGCTAAACATCGAGTTAATATCCAAATAATTTTCAGATTTTGATGGTACTGATTCTTTTGGACTACGTTCAACACAATTTCGTGCCTTTCGATATAATTGCAGTGTCTTTCAGTGCACCTTTTTTTTTGTCATTTTTGGGTTTATTTTACACAATTTATATGTAATGTTGTGTATATCATCATCATCATCATCCTTGCATGTATTGGGCCTAGTGGCCCGTTACGGTCTCTTGCCAACGCTTGAACGGTCTGCCCAAGGATCTCTTACCCACAGGATGGTAATTTAAAATTTGGCGTGGAATTCTAGAACGAGGCATTCTGATGACATGTGATCTCCAGTTTTGTCTGTATTTCTGTAGGTATTCCGTAATCGGTTCAATCTGCAGTTCTTTCATAATGTCAGAATTTCTAATGTGATCCATTCTCGTGTATCCCGCTGTACGACGCATAAATCTCATTTCTGCCGCCGTTAATCTTTCTGAATCAATATTACGAATCGTCCAAGCTTCACTACCAAAACAGAGTATAGGTCTGGCCAATGTTTTATAAATTCTGGTGCGCGTGTGTTTTTGTACTAAGGTTGGATTGAATATCTGATTAATTATCCCCATTGCTCTGTTGAGTTTAATAATTTTGTCATTCAAATCCTTTTCTTCTTCATATGAAATTTGGTAATCGAGATAACTAAAATTTTTTACTTGTTCGATGATCTTATTATTGATGGATATTTTGCTACGGACTGGTTCCTTTCCTAAAAAAGCCATCACTTTAGATTTGTCAGTTGAAATTTCCATATTGAAAGTTTCTGCCATATATTGACAGTAAAAATATTAGTTAAAATATCTTAAACTATGCCCTGGAATATTACACGCTTGAGTTTCTTACCCAAGGCATTTTACCTCTGCAATGAACCTTCATTCAGCCACAAATATATATAGTAGTTATTTATATAATGCGACTAGTAAGAGCAGTGATCGATAAGACTACTCACTATGACTGTGTCCCGGCTTTGACTTATTATAGCGAAAGCCAGAGCATATACTATTTTGTATACGAACATACCTATACCTGCGTTGTGACGTTTACATATAAAGAATGCGTCAGAAAGAACGGATGGATTTCAAACTATCGATACGCAACGAGGAGAGAGATATAGTGATGGGGACCACGACTGTTGGGTAAGCCATAGAATGCAGTTTCAGTTGAGAATATGATGTTGCTCTGGTGTACAACGTGCTTTCATCGTAGAGACGTTTTTGAAAAATGAAGAGTCTGTGATCGCCACTCAGGACTCATTTCGACATCGGATGTCACGCTAGGATTCCAACTCGGAATACAATTTTGCGGTGGGTGGCTTCATTTCGTATCACAGGTTCAACATTAAAGAAGAAATCACCTGGACGAAATTCTATTGCACTGAGATTGTCCGAGGCTACGGTAAGATCTCGCGCCCTGCGACTTCTTTCTTTGGGACCATTTGAAGGCGTAAGTTTGTAAACATCGATCACATACACTGGACGAACTGAAGACAGCGATTCGTGAAGAAATCGTGGCAATTGCACCAGCTATGACTGTGAAAGTGATGGCGAACATCAGAAAACGTCTCGATGCCTGTATTGAAAGCCAAGGACATCATATGAATAATGTTGTTTTACATAAATAAACTGCATGTATTGGTGAATATGTTGATAACAATAAATTTTTGATTTGATGAATCTTTACAATTTTCTTGCCATGTGAAATCCATCCGTTCTTTCTGACGCACTCTGTACTTAGAATCAAGCAACTTAATTCAAGCTTATCGGTAGCTGAATTACGAAGCCTAGTCATAAGTGTGTTTGGAAAACGTGTGAGCGTGCGCCTGGATAAAAAATAAGAACAATTCCTTATATGAAAATTTGACGGAAAATATTTATTAATTGGTGAAATGGTCATACTTTGTTTTTGATATTTTTTTGTTGTGTTATTTATACAAGTATATGTTTGGAAACTTGTCATTTTAACGTTTACAAAAGTGTTCAATGTGTCCCCTTCTCTTGTTTACACATGCCTGAGCACGATGTACACACGACTGGCGAGTTCGCTCAAACACCATGTTGTCATCACGGATCAATTGGCATGGATTTTCAACACGTTGCAATAGCTCCTCTGCACCATTCATTGGTGTTGCACAGACGACAGCCTTCAAGTAGACCCAAAGCTAAAAATCTAATGGGGTGAGGTCGGGTGATCTGGGTGGCCAAGGCACTGGACCAAAACGTCCATCAAAACAAAAACAATGAACGACTGTCTTGTCACTGTGTTGTTTGTAAACAAACACTGGTATACAAAATCAAAACAAAAACAATACAATAATATAATAATATACTTATGAAAACAAAAGTCTCTACTTCTCCAATAAATTAGCACTCTCCGTTAAATTTTCATATAATGAATTGTTCTTATTTGTGATCCAGGAGCACGCTTACGCGTTTTCCAAACATACTTATGACTCACCCTGTATAATATGAAAAATTCAGAGTCACGTGAAGGACAGATGCTTTCTTATTATACTTTTACACCTTTCGTAACATTTCAGTTCCTTTACACTGCTCCACCGATTTAGTAGAATGCTTTTGAGTCTAAAGAGAGCAGAAAACAGTACAACGTGGTCTGTTGTGACGAGAATCCAAGCCTCCAGATACCGATAAGGCATCATGTCACAAACACTTTCAAGTCTGAGTATTTCTGACAAAATAAATGTTATTCAACGCCTAGAAAACAGCATAAATGTTAAGGATATTGCTGGAGAGAAAAAGCCAATATTTATTTTCATTAAGGACATTGCTGGAGAGAAAAAGTTAATATTTATTTTCATTAACTCTTAAATTGACAATGTATCATATAGGGTATAACAGGTTAATAGGCTATATGCTGTAATTATAATAGAATAATAGAAAAAAATTGGTAGGAAAATTAAAATTTCACAATACTATAATATTGTACAACACATAAAAATATGGACATTGCGATAGTTGTTTTCTTTACGGTCCGACAAAGTTTAATAAACTAGTGTGAGAAATGTATAAAACTATTTAAAATTGTCTGTATAGCCCAGTAGCATTTGTGTGGAGTTAGAAATATTACAAACTTCTATGACTTTCAATAACATATAATAGTATACTTCGCTTAGTGTACAACACATATTGATGGAATAACGGTCTATGTTGCCCGTTCGATAGTAAATTTATAAGCGGAATTACAGTGGGTCAAGTTTTAGTACCCTACGGGCACTTCCAACGGACTACTAACGAATATTCAAACGTTTATCACTGGGATTGTGGCGCTGGAAATCAATTTAGAATACTTTTATCTCAGCCACGACACATTTCAATTTTTATTGTACAATATAAATGCAATTATCACTACAATGACACAATAATTCTTGCAGATAACACAGAAACAACTTAGGAAACGTAATTAACAGAATCGCAATTTCACTTCACTTCCACTAGATAGACTCAGAATTCCAACAGACGATATGGTACAGGTGTAGCAGGGATGCCAATATCGGCAAACGAAATGAAACTGTGAGGAATGTTACAACAGATGTGCTAAACGTTAGGAATGTTACAATAGGTGTGTAGCACGTTAGGTTAGGTTAGATTAGGTTAGGTTAGGTTAGGTTAGGTTTGGTTAGGTTAGGTTAGGTTTTATTAGGTGTGTAAGATAATATGAATGGTTACCACAGTTGGCGACACTGCAATCATTCTGCCACTCCACCTCAAATAACGTCACAACAACGAAATATGGCCGCCTTCTTCCTTGAAGTACGACGATTTTCCTATATAAGTAAGGAACCTATTTAGGTCGGGTTGGGTGGGACCACAGCTCTCCCAGTGATCACATCGAGTTTCTACTACTCCACACAACAAAACTAAGGTATTTTCAGTGTTTGTTTTTAATTTCCTATACTGGCAGTACAGTAATAAAACTTCACCAATCCCGCTTATAAATTTACTGTCGGGCGGGTGACATAGACCATTATTCCATCAATATGTATTGTACACTAAGCGAAGTATACTATTGTATATTATTGAAAGTCATAAAAGTTTGTAATATTTCTGACTCCAGAGAAATGTTACTAGCATAGACAACTTTAAATAGTTTTAGGCCCTATACATTTCTCACACTAATTTATTAAACCTTGTCGGACCGTAAAGAAAACAACTATCGCAATGTCCCATTTTTATTTCTCCTGCACAGTTAGCAGATTGTAACATTGACAGTTATTCGGCCCAACGCTTCAACTGTCCATAGGACTCAAGATCTAACATAACCTGTCACAGATACGTACATGCAAGGCATAATGTGAGTGAACACTATTTTAGTGTGAAACTTTAGTAATGTCACCAAAGTTGTGTTCATGTGAGAGGTAAGACATTAAGGTGCATAAGCGAAGTGGGAAGGAAACTATATGAATAATCGTTTAATCCATAGTAATAATAATAATAATAATAATAATAATAATAATAATAATAATGTTTGATTGCCGACTAGAATTCCTCGACAAATAATGACATTACGCTGTAATTTCAATCTCTAAGCTATTATGAAGTTGCCTGGGGCCAATCAGCACGTTTTTCAGATCATACATTATTCGCTCGCATTCAATCGAACGACTTTTATGGACTCTGCGTCAACAATATATTTACTGCATTGCCCCTCATTCAAAATTCACAATATTCATCACTTTCTAGCGCCCATAAATTATACGGTTCAAATGAAATGACCTATAAATTGTTAATCATCGCTGCAGAATTAATGACACAATAGATTCTGTTGCCAACATCGAAATATGCACATGTGAATGGGTTCTGTGTCCATTTCTACCACGCGTCATCTTGATTTATCATTGTGCTATAAAAATGCAATGCGACTCACCAGGTTGTGTTGAGAAGAATTCGTCAATCCATGGCACTCCAAGTTCTGTTCATGTATTAAAATAAAAATGATCACTGTTTAATTTCTTTTACACTTACACACCACCACAACACACTTAACTTTCTTCTTAGAAATTAAAAATAGTTAACCCCGGTAATGAGACGCTTAAAACATTAGAAAATGGCGTTTCGTCTGTCATCTGTTTAAAATCAAATGCACGTCACTTGTTTCACTTGACGACGATAGCTTGTAACTACGAAGAAAGACATTCAGTATCGTTCCGTTTGTCATCAAGGCCACATAGAATAAGGTAAAACACTCAGTGACTCGCAATATTTCAAATATGCCAATAATCAGATGTTATACGCTGTTTACGGATACAAACTCAAGATGAGATGTTTAAGGAGAATGAAAGTCATATCTTGGCTTCCGTTACAAGGAAAGAAAAATGACAATGTCTTTAGGGAAAGCACTGCTCTTGCTTGAAAAGTGCAAACTAGCAGATAAGTTCATTTCTCTTCTTTGTAATCAGTGTGCGATTTATTTTACACGAGGGGGAAATTACTCTCTTTTCTCTCTTTTTTTTTATTTTTTTTCGAGCATCGAGAACTATTCCAAATTGCAACAAAATAGTATTTTATTTGAGTGTAGGCGTTTTACTCAATCATTGGAATTTCCTTAAATCTCCTGTTACTTTTATGGTTATTAAAATGACACTATATAAACTGCTAGGTTATTTAGCGTCCACACCTGTGGAGTAACGTAACGGTCAGCGCGTCTGGCCGCGAAACCAGGTGGCCCGGATTCGATTCCCGGTTGGGGCAAGTTACCTGGTTGAGGTTTTTTCCGGGGTTTTCCCTCAACCCAATATGAGCAAATGCTGGGTAAGTTTCGGTGCTGGACCCCGGACTCATTTCACCGGCATTATCACCTTCATCACATTCAGACGCTAAATAACCTTAGATGTTGATAGAGCGTCGTAAAATAACCCACTAAAAAGTTATTTAGCGTCGATAGAATTTGTGATAACGAGATGATATTTGGGCAAAATGTGGTCGACGTTAACCAAAAATTGCCTGATATTCGTTTTATTGCCAGGGGAAACCACGGAAAAAGCTTAACCGGGTAATTAGTCTAACCGGAAATGGAACCCACTAATCTTAGGACTTAGGACCGCTTAAAGGGAGCGCGTCTTAGACTGTGTATTCACCCGGCTCGATTCAACTGTTATAAGAAGAAAGTAAAATACTATAAATGAATCATGAATAAAAATTATCAACAACTGAGTATTTTACCTTATTCTTCCCTTTCAGACCCAGCTATACTTTTCCCTCCCTCCTTTCTGATACACAGATTTCATGCCAACTTTCTAAGAAGAAAAGACAGTTATAACACTCATCTTCAGACTCTGGAAATTGCCTCATTAACTATAGAAAAGAGAAGATATCATTTAGATTTGGTTTGGAAAATAAACACATATGCCGTGATAGAAATTTGATAGCGAAAGCACTTCTCTGACAGAATGTATTAGTATGTAATTTGCCATGTTGGCGACAGACAAAAGGAATCATGGGAACAACATACGTAACAGAGCGAGCAACATGCGTCGGGGTGAGTTTGACCAATCAGGGACGTGGTTTTTTGTGCTTATGAACTATTACGTGTAGCGATGTAGTGACTGGAAATACAATTTATAAAATTTAAACAAGATGAATTTGTGCTTTGAAGTGCATTTGAAAGAGAAAATGTGTTACACATCTATAAGATCCTATTGTCAGGATCTAATCAGCGTAATGGAGTACTGATTTTATTGAAAAATGTACCGCCTTGTACTGCAACTCAAGACAGACATTGTTTGCTTTGTCAAAGAAGTTATCTTCGATACGCTTTGTGCTGTAGCCAACAGAAGGAGTGAACGACAATGGTATGTAATACGTTCGAAAGTATTGAATAGATATAAAATGTTAATTTACACAGGAAATACACTAATGACAGTATACAGTTATGTAACAATGATCATTATCTTAGAATATACGTACTTACTCAGATGTTACATAATGTCTCCTTATGACATTTTATCATTCCGGAAAAATATTTCCAGATATTCTGCAAGACACTTTTTCTCCCATAGTTTCAATTTAATTATTCTTGTAATTTTCATATTCATTTTAATTGGCATCACATAGGCTATATCTCTTATTCGTTACATTTTTAACAGATAGAATAAAAACTGAGGGATGAAATAACTTCACAAATGTACACAATATAAAAATGGATGAAACTAGCGCAGAGGTAGTTTAGTGAATTCAGAAATGAAAATGGTTGAATTTATAAGCGATTCTTTTTGGTGGAGATTTTTTTATTATCATTTTTTTATTTTAGTAGGTTATTTTACGACGCTTTATCAACAGCTTAGGTTATTTAGCGTCTGAATGAGATGAAGGTGATAATGCCGGTGAAATGATTCCGGAGTCCAATACCGAAAGTTACCCAGCATTTGTTCATATTGGGTTGAGGTAAAACCCCGGAAAAAACCTCAACCAGGTGACTTGCCCCGACCGGGAATCGAACCCGGGCCACCTGGTTTCGCGGCTAGACGTGCTAACCGTTACTCCACAGGTGTGGACTTTGGTGGAGATGTGGTTGATCGTACAGACAAGGCATAACAAAAATCTAAACGACCCAAACCTAACTTGTCACAAATTCGTAGGATTATGCAAAGTGTAGAAGCAAAGTACAAAGAGAACTACCTCAGCGCTAGTTTAAGCCAAAAATTAAGTAAACATATCACGTTTAATACGTTGAAATCGCCGAGTTAGCTCTGTGGTAGCGCGTATGCCTCCAGACTAGCCTCGATTCATGGTTGGGTCAGAGATTTTGATTTATCTAGAGAAAATAAAAACTCGAGTGGGATTTAATTGACTATTATACGATTAGAAGAAAGTATATAAACATTAGATGAAATAAAGTACTCCAACACAATAAAATATTAATTGACTTACTAAAATATGTACTAAACTGTCTTGAAAATGTGTTATTGTACCATCTCACCATTACAAATATTCCGCTAGATGGCAGTAGTGTGTTATGATGAGATGTTCTCTTGTTACCAGTTGTGCCAACTATACAATATTTATTTAACTCAATGGATGACTGGTAGTCAAAAAGGATTTGTTGATTCAGTTTCATTTTTATTAAAACAGTTGCATTCCATTTCAGTTATCAATATAATATTGAACAATCTCTGATACGAGACTATCCATAATCTCATACAGCAGGAGCTATAACATAACCTAAATAATATAAACAGGATAAATGATAAAAAATGTTTAATTAAGGATGATAAAATAAACATGAATCATTTTGAATGGTACAATTATTGAAAATACAATGTTGGCAAAGTAACAAATGATAGGGAGGTGATAAAAACAAATACTAGGGAGGTGATGAAACTTGTAGGATAACAGCCATTATTGGTTGAAACATTCGTTCCGTACCATTTCATTGCTCAAAAGTAGTATGACGTAGCAAAAGTGTAATAGTCGTGTAAAATTTCTACCTCTGGACTAGAAGAAGTGGCGGTATGGAACTTTTAATCACTAAATTCTGCATCAATATGCTTTGTACACAATGAAAAACAAATTCCAGTAACATGAAATTGAAGTTCATTATTTTATAAATAACACAGTGTTTTCATATTTATATTGTTGTTTTGGTGAAAATTCAATAACTGTTACACATTACACACGATTTTTTATTTTATTTTCTTTTGGGTTATTTTACGACGCTGTATCAACATCTAGGTTATTTAGCGTCTGAATGAAATGAAGGTCATAATGCCGGTGAAATGAGTCCGGGGTCCAGCACCGAAAGTTACCCAGCATTTGCTCGTATTGGGTTGAGGGAAAACCCCGGAAAAAACCTCAACCAGGTAACTTGCCCCGAACGGGATTCGAACCCGGGCACCTGGTTTTGTGGCCAGACGCGCTGACCGTTACTCCACAGGTGTGGACATTACACACGACAAAATAAACTTACTTGAATCAATGAAAATCATCTAAAATTTGTAGCAAGGTATGTGTTCGCTGTGAAAAACATAAACTCACCCAACCCGCCACAAATACTTTCCTCCTTTGCACTATCGCTCGATGACTATGGGAGTGGTAGAGACTGGATTAATCTTGCTCAGAATAGGGACCGATGTGAGGGCGGCAATGAACCTCCGCGTTCTCTAAAAGCCATAAATAAGTAATAGAAGAGTGTCATTTTCGTTAAAATGATATTATTTTGATTACAAATATTAATGAAGTATAATACAGGGTGATTCACAAGGATTTACCGTCCCTTACGGAGCTTATTTCCGAAGACATTCTGAGCAAAAAATGTTATATAAACATTTGTCCTAACCTCAATATTTTTAAAGTTACATTAATTTGAAGTTGATAGTAAAATACTGATGTTCTTTAGTTTTACGGTTAAAAAAATGTTACAAATAGAGAATGAAGTATTCAGAAGTGTCATTTCTTTAATTGGCTAGTCTTCTGAAGCTAAAAATGTGTTGCTAATTCCTTTGTACAGATTTTATTTTTCAATTTTCAACTAAAAATGACATCATTCTAACCCACTTATCACAAAAATTGTTACAAATCATACGACTTTAGTAACTTCATTCTTTACAGTTTAATTATGCATCCTAATGTACAGTCTTGAAGAATTTACAAGAGTGGCGTAATTTGTAACAATCGTTGTTATAAATTCGTAAGAAAATGTAATTTTTCTTTTTTTCGTTGTTGGTACTCTATAACAGATGCTTTATGGTTGTGCTAACAGATTGAGTTACTTGTCAACAATGTGACGCTGAAACGTGTGTTCAGGTTACTGCCCAGCGACAGTCCTGATGTATTTTTTATATTTGTGATGATTGGTTAATATTAGCCCGGCACACTCACAATCACATTCACATTCATACAAATTTCCAGACTCTAGACACCCAGGGAATTCTTCTTCTTCAAGAAAAATTCACCGAGAGCCGAGCCCGGGTGTCGAACCCGGGACCTCCTGATCTGGAAGCCAGCAAAAAAAAATCTGTACGAAGCAACTATGGAATTCACAACACGTTTTTAGCTTCAGAATACTAGCTAATTAAAGAAATGATACTCATGAATAGTTCATTCTATATTTGTAATACTCTTTTACCCTTAAAACTCAAGAATAATGGTATTTTACAAACAATTTCAAATTAGTGTAACTCAGAAATATTGAGATTAGGACGTTTATATAACACTAGTGACTTGTGCAGCAAATGCTGCAAACTAAGTTCATTAGACGTTCAAATATACATTTTTCAGATTTATTTTCAGTGAAGAATACCAGACATTATGAAAGTTATTTGCTTCCATAATAATGAAAGATACACTCTCTCGAGCCAATACTGAAGAGAACCACGCATATAAATATCTACACCCCACCGCCATTAAATATATGAAAAAGACCCAACCCCACTTGATTAATAACTATAAAAATGTTTGATTTTTAATAATATTATTATCTTATGTAAGTTTTATAGCTTTCAGTAACATATACTATATATACTATATAGCCGCCACTCAGTAAAATATAGAAATCAAAATCTAATTTAAGTTATTCTCTACATCTACTTATATAAGCCCAAAACTTTTCACTTTCATATCATCAATATAGCATTAATATGTATATAATTAATGAAAAATAGTCACATCATGACATTAAATATATTTCATTTCTAATGGTAATAATGTCATCAAACCACCTGTAGTTTTGTAGTTTTTAATGTTCAAAACACAGCTGTACCCAGAAAATTACACATCACAGAATCGAACGTGTAAATTCTTTTAATAAGTTAAGTTTTTAATAACCCATTTAATTTGAGCTCTAAATATGTCGGCATTCTTGCAGATCATGGCCTTCGTATAATATTGTTTACTGTAGTGTGTGTTTCGTTTTATTCTGAAATGCAACACTGCCGACTTGATGCTCGCTTCGCTTCTCTTTAAGGTAGCATCAAGTCGGCCGTGAATCCAATTAACTAGTTCTCAAAACTGACGACAGATGGATTTTGGAAAATAGGAAAATTATGTTAAAAAATTGACATTTCACTGAAAACTACTATTTTTCCGAAAAATTTTGAGTTCCAAGCTTCAAAATGAGGGGCCATTTATTAAAATCCGTTCAGCCGTTTTCCCGTAATTTCCATTACCAGTTCAAATTATATACATACTAGGTTCAAAAAGTTCCCGGAATTTGCTAGCATCATAGAAACAACGTACCTTAAACACTATTCTACAGCATTCCCTTCAAAATAGTTGCCTTCCGCAACAACACACTTTTGCCAACGCGTGTAGAGTTCCTGGAAGCAGGCCTGGAAGCCATTTTGTGAAACCCGTCTTAGTGCTCTCGTCGCGTTTGCGATAACCTCTTCAGCATTGAATCTCCGTCCTTTCAGATGACTTTTCAGACGGGGAAACAGAAAGTAATCAGGGGGTGAGAGATCAGGAGAGTATGGTGAGTGATCCAAAGCAGTTATGTTGTGCCTGGCAAGAAAATTCTTTACAATAATTGCGCGATGAGCAGGTGCATTGTCATGCATAAGGAACCAGTTGTTTTCTACCCACTTTTCTGGACGTTTCCTTCTCACTGCGTCCCAGAGGCGACGGAGGGTTTCTACGTACAATTCTTTCGTTACAGTACGACCTTCTGGAATGAACTCATGGTGCATGAGACCCTGAGAGTCGAAGAAAACTTCCAAAATAACTTTGCTTTAAGTGTGCTTAAATGCGACAGGCTCATGTCAGTAGCTTGACTGGCATATGAAAGAACTCCTGCGTGACAAAATTCCGGCACATCCGGCGATGCTGATATAACCTCTGCAGTTGCGAGCGTCGTTAAATAAAACATAACATTTAAAATAACTTTGCCTTTGGAAGTGTCCCTAGGAAATTTTTGCTTCCGAGGAGATGTTTTCGATTTCCACTCAGATGACTGTCGTTTAGGGACTGGGTCGTACAAGTAGCACCAGTTTCATTTTGTTTAAGAAATCACCATCTTCATCAGCCATACTGATCATGTTCCCAGCAAAACACAGAACTTGATGTTTGTACTTTGCTCTGTGGACATAATTACAAAATGCGACGAACAAACAAAACACTATGATAAACAAATGCCTACAACTCAAAACCAATAATTGCCATTATCAACAAACTTTAAGGAAATGACATCATGAATGTTACCAACAAAACAAATGTATAATATCCCTTGTTATATATTAATACGAAAAATGGTAGTAAAATTCCGGGAACTTTTTGAACCTAGTAGTATATATATATATATATATATATATATATATATATATATATATATATATATATATATATATAGATTTTTTTGCTCAGAATGTCTTCGGAAATAAGCTCCGTAAGGGACGGTAAATCCTCGTGAATTATCCTGTATTTTACTTCATTAACTGTATATTTATGTGTAGTTTTACAGTACCTTATTGATTTGACTAATAATAGATCCAAATAGTTATAATCCGATCGCGTTCCGCCACTGTCTTGTGTATGAACAGAAGTTCAAAGAAGGAAAAAAAAACGTATTGCTTCTCTCGGAAAGTGGTGTGGGTTAATAATGCAAAAAGAGCGTTCCTCTCCTACTCCCATGCCTGTATCTAGTATAACTAAGGATAGTTTATTGAGGTCTGAAAAATATAAACTTCCTCTCCAAATGATAACATGGGACAGTCCCACATACAGCTGTAGACAGTTCCTTCTCGCACGCTGTGTTGAATAGTCACGTTGATGTTATAAGAATCAGTCGCAAACATTGTGAATAAGTGATTTTCCTTCAGGAAACAAAAGGAACATATGCTCAAAGGTATGAAATTATTGTTTAATAATTTTCAAAATGTAATTACATGTAATTATTATAATAAAACAGCCCACACCTGTGGAGTAACGGTCAGTGCGTCTGGCTGCGAAACCAGGTGGCCCGGGTTCGAATCCCGGTCGAGGCAGGTTACCTGGTTGAGGCTTTTTCCGGGGTTTTCCCTCAACCCGATAGAGTAAATGCTGGGTAACTTTCGGTGCTGGACCCCGGACTCATTTCACCGGCATTATCACCTTCATTTCATTCAGACGCTAAATAACCTAGATGTTGATATAGGGTCGTAAAATAACCCAATAAAATAAAAATATAATAAAAATTTTAGTTTCAAATTTTCATTTGGACTTTAAAAAAAATATGTCTGTCTTAAGTTTTGATTTTTCCATGATAATAGTTGCTTGTGTATATTTTAGTATCCCGTTTTTAAATCTGTGGCATGTTTGCATGTTTTGGAAATAAAGCCTTGCATAATTATTAAAGTGGAGTGACTCTAAACATGAAATTGTTTTTTTTTCTGTTTTGGTTTTTTTTGTGTGAAAATCTCTATTTGCACTTAACTTAGGAATGTTAAAAATATGGAGTTCATATATTTCATTATTAAGGTGCCCCAAGGGCCTTGGAGTCTCTTAAAATGATATATATATATATATATATATATATATATATATTTTATGCTTCTTTGTATATTTATTCTATTATTTTGTTTTCCATTACATAGCTAATGAATTGCTGTAAAATCACATATTTAAACTTTATTTGGGAGACTCTAAATTAGGGTTGCAGTATGCAGTATTTTTTGAGGAGATCCAAAGGGACAAAGTATGTAGTATTTTACATAAAATATGACAAAATTTCCATCCTTCTAGGGAGAAGATCTTTTGACCCTGTTGACCCTCTATAGGGCTTTAATTTAATTTCTATTATTTTCATCAGCGTCTGTATTTCTTTTTTGTATTTGTATGTGCTATCTGGTAGGATGGAAGAGAAGGCCTTATGGCCTTAATCCTATCAGATTAAATAAATAAATATATATATACATATATATAAATAATTAGATTTTAAAATATCAATATTCATGCACGTACAGAAAAATTATACAGGGACATTATTTTATTTTTACTAACATTTTTAATATTAATCTGGCTATACCTTTCTATTAACGATTGAAACAGGAAACACTGGTTGCTACCCCTTCCACGACTGGAATTCGATGATACTGGCGTAAAATACAAATCACTTTAGGGCCTAATAGGTATAGGAGGGAAGAAAAGTAGTTCATCCATTTATGTAAACTAGGAAATATCGCAATTTTGAGTTTGATAATTTTCATTAGGTTTTTGTTTAATCAAAATACAGTACTGTATTAACACTTAGTGTTTTTACTCACGAATTGAGCTATCCATTCGGACGTATTAATTATGCAATGTATATTGTACTGTTACAGCACATTAGCGTACAATATAGAGAATGAAGTTAAATTGGAAAAAAGTCATAATATGGGTATTTAAACACATTTTTGAAAATGGTGGCCGTTCATTTCGATACAGGCTTCAGTTCTTTTGTGCATATTATCACACTATAGATTATTGTACCTAATTCCAATTACCAGTTTCGTCCTTCGTACGAGTAACTCATGTTGAAATGATTCTGTACCAACTCTATAAAAGAGTACTTCACGTATTGTAAATTCAATCTTCACTTCTGCCCGATCCGAAAAGATAAAATTACTCAGACATGCTATCTACTGTCCGTTCAAGTGGTTTTGTCGCAGGGTCGTAGAAAGGGGGGGGGGATCACGTGACAGTTAATTACTTAAGGAGGCCCTTTTATTTTAGGTATTTTAAACACTTGTATAATATTACGTAGACTTCCAATTCCTAACAGAAATTAATGTTTTCAGAAAAGAGCTAAGATAGCCCAGCTACTAGACTTTACAGAGGGGCGAACAGAAGCAAGTGGGGGAAACCGGGATGCGACGTAGGCAAACGGACGACAGTACCTGTGCGAAAATATGATTCAATATTGAAAGCTCTTTCGTCACTGGAAAACGCGAACATATTTCTGGAACGTACTATACTCACTAACTCAGTACTACTTACGCGCCCTCGTCTCTGTGTCGTGAACGGTTGGAAGTTTACTAGTAGAAGGGGTGGGAGTGAAGTACATTCAATAACTCAGGTACAATAAAAATTGAAGTAAAAATAAAGTGATATGCCCCTGTAGAAACACATACTTAGTGGTCAGTAATAATAATAATAATAATAATAATAATAATAATAATAATAATACATTATTCAGTGTGGCAATTAATGTTTCTGTATTCTTAATCTTAATTCAACCGTTGAGCAAAGTAAACATATTACATTTTTTCCGACAAAACAACAGAAAAGTTCTCATTCTTTACGAAACCATCTTTTACTGCGACAGAATTTGTAGAGCGACATGATACCGCCACTGCTTGCCTTCAGTTGTGAATGAAGCACACAGCAATGTACAGGTAACTCCTCGACCCGTTTGACACGATGTAATCACGACACCCGCTTTGGTCGCTTTGGGCAATATGAAAATTAAAATTAAGGTGACATTCAACATTTAATTTTTTTAAGGTGGCATGTATTTATCTAGCCTGACGAGTTTACTTCCTTGGTTTGAATTGTAAATTATTTAAAAATAGCGTGTAAGAGGGCCTTAGACTAGAAATGTTTAGTTTAAATGTAGTTCTGTTTATAAGTACAGTATGCATAAGAATGCAATTATTTGACTTATTTGAACTGTTGTATCAGTGAAGCGAGGTGAGTCAGTGAAGTTATGGTTTTACAGTGCAGTGAACAGTTCCGATCAGTGATAATTTATAGCGTCAATGAAATGTGTTCTATAGTGTCAGTGAAATGTGTTACAGAGTGTCAGTGAAATGTGTGCTAAAGTGTCAGTGAAATGCGTCATAGTGCCACTACAGGGAATGAGATGAGAGTAAAGTGAAAGACTATTGAAAATTATGTAGGACCTATACATAATCATGTAGGTTGTGTTGTAAAATTAGGTGTTTTATTTTATGTTTTATTATTATTGTGTTAAATTGTATTGTGTATTCTTATTGTATTGTGTATAAAATTGTATATGTGTTGTAAATTTTATTATGTATTGTAAATTTTATTGTGTATTGCTTATCATTTTAACTGTGTATTGTTAATATTGTATATACCACTGCCACCGGGTGCTTGCCCACTTGCAGTGTAAATAAATACATACAAGGTCACCGCTGATCTCGGGAGATAAGCTTGGCCTATTCAGTTCATATTTTTATCTTCATGCAATGTACATTCACATAGTTGAGCTAAATGTATTTTAATTGAAATTATAGTAAAAATATGAGTGTTATGGTAAGGGTGAACCTAGATCTCCAGTTCAACTGCCGCATCCTGTGTTGTGGACAAGTTGCTAATAGGCGTTTGTTTTTTTTTTTTTTTTCAGGATTGTACGACGTGCCTGCAGGCATCATCGCGCTGCTGTCCGTGTTCTACGGCACCATATCGGTGCTGGCCGTGGTGGGGAACTCTCTGGTCATGTGGATCGTGGCCACGAGTCGACGTATGCAGAACGTCACCAACTGTTTCATCTCCAACCTCGCGCTAGCAGACATCGTCATTGGGCTCTTCGCCATCCCCTTCCAGGTATAAAACATACTTACTTACAAGTGGCTTTTAAGGAACTCGCAGGTTCATTGCCGCCCTCACATCAGCCCGCCATCGGTCCCTATCCTGTGCAAGATTAATCCAGTCTCTACCATCATATCCCACCTCCCTCAAATCAAATTTTAATATTATCCTGCCATCTACGTCTCGACCTCCCCAAAGGTATTTTTCCTTACGACCTCTCAACTAACACTCTATATGCATTTCTGAATGCGCCCATGCGTGCTACATGTCCTGCCCATCTCAAACGTGTGGATTTAATGTTCCTAATTATGTCAGAAGAAGAATACAATGCGTGCAGTTCTGCGTTGTGTAACTTACTCCATTCCCCTGTAATTTCATTTCTCTTAGCCCCAAATGTTTTCCTAAGCACCTTATTCTCAAACACCCTTAACCTCTGTTCCTCTCTCAAAGTGAGAGTCCAAGTTTCACAACCATACAGAACAGTCGGTAATATAACTGTTTTATAAATTCTAACTTTCAGATTTTTTGAGAGCAGACTGGATAACCGATAATATCAGGCATTTCCCATATTTATTCTGCATTTAATTTCCTCCCTGGTCTCATTTATATTTGTTACTATTGCTCCAACATATTTGAATTTTTCCATATTTCCAAGGGATAGATTTCCAATTTTTATATTTTCATTTCGTACTGTGTTCTGGACACATATACTTTGTATTTTCAGGATTTACTTCCGAACCTATCTCTTTACTTGCTTCAAGTAAAATTCCCGTATTTTCACTAATCGTTTGTGGATTTTCTCCAAACATATTCACGCCATCCTCTTAAACAAGCAGCTGATGTAACTCATTCAATTCTAAATCCTCTCTGTTATCCTGAACTTTCCTAATGGCATATTCTAGAGCAAAGTTCGAAAGTAAAGGTGATAGTGCATCTCCTTGCTTTAGCCCGCAGTGAATTTGAAAGGCATCAGACAGAAATTGCCCTATACGGACATTGCTGTACGTTTCATTGAGACACATTTTAATTAATCGATCTAGTTTCTTGTGAATAACAAATTCAGTAGGAATATTATATAAAACTTCTCTCTTAACCCAGTCATATGCCTTTGTGAAATCTATTAATAACTGATGTACTGTGCTTTTATACTCCCATTATAACAGCCAAATTATCCCAACATAACATACTGGATAAGGTAGTTCAGATGGAGAGATACAACTAATTATTCCGTAAGATACACATTTTTTATTATTTACATATTTTGCTTATTATTTATTATTCGCTTACCAGTATGTGATTTCTTCGGCTGACTGGGATTTCTATTGCATAGCGAAATTACCTAAAACACGAAGTCCAAACACGAATTTCCTGATTGAGTGTAGGGTCCAGTAAAATGAGGACATGTAGCCTAGGGCAGCTAACTTCTCTACCAGTTCTTATTTCTTGAGTATACAGAAAAGTGTTGCTTATTGGCAGGACACAATCTCCCATTCATTTAGCACTACAATTAAGAAGTGAAGCAGACGTGAGTTGTGATAGGAGCGAAGAGTTGACAATATTTACTCATTGTAAGCAAAATATTCCAATGAATGTTACACGTCCGTCGTCTCTATTGAAACAAGGTTATCTGAGGTGACGCTCGTCCTTAAAAAAATGTGTCACTTGGATAAAAGAGATAGAAAGACGCTTCCTTCTTCTGAATACATTTCAATAAACTTTTCCGATGCCTGTCACATCTTGCTTTGTGTTTTTCGGAGCTCTGTTATGAAATATTAATTTTTTAATTTTTTTTCGAAATAAAATAATTAGTTTAAAAGTTGGAGAATGTAAAATAGATTCTTGTAAAACTTTATTTCAGAACTACCAAAAACGGATCCCTGCGAATGTCTACTTTTTTATGATTATTCTACAAACATGATCTGTCACGTAAATTCTTGAGAAATAAAGACATACGTAATATCAATAGAAAACACAAAAATTATCTTCATGTACCATTTCTCTAACGTGTTTTTCAGAAGGGTGTATTGTACACTATTAATGCATAAATATGTTTAATTCTATAATCTCAGATATATGCCTTCTATTATTGGACAATAACTATCAGCTAAAATCTGCTATCAATAAATATCTAGTTTCTTATGCTTTAACCGCATAAATGAATTGTTGTTATTTAGGCTAGCATTTTATGTACCATGTCTAACAATAAGTACAGTATATACCGGGTGTTTCAGATAACAACTTAATAAGTTTAAGGGATTGTGGAGGGATCCTAGGTAAATATTTTGATATAGGGATCTAGAATGATGGATGTGAGTTTCTTGTCGAAAATGAACCAAGACTCTCAATGCATAGCTTAAGACATATGAAGAGTCCACTGCAAGAATGATGGATGTCATTTGGAATACATTTTGCAGGAGAAGCAATTGAAAGTTTGAAATGCTTAGCGCTCAAAGCTTAACTGAGATTTTCCGATCATTACTGGACAATGACTATCAGTGTTATTGCCATATAACTCTCTATGTACATTCTATATATCTTAAGCTATGCATTGACAGTCTCGGTTCATTTTCGACAAGAAAGTGACATCCATCATTCTAGCAGTGGACACTTCATATAGAATGTATATAGAGAGTTATATGGCATTAACACTGATAGTCATTGTCCAGTAATGATCGGAAAATCACAGTTAAGCTTTGAGCGCTAAGCATTTCAAACTTTCAATTGCTTCTCCTGAAAAATGTATTCCAAATGACATCCATCATTCTTGCAGTGGACTCTTCATATGGGATGAAATTTTTTTGGCCAGTACGCCACTGATTCAACCTACAAGTGGCATAATGGCACATTCGGAAATGTTTCGGACACAGTATTGCTATGCATAATAAATACATATTACAGTACATATTTCGGTGTTTCAGAAAATAGAGAATTCGGAGATCGCAATAAAATAAGAGGTACTGTGATTTAAGAAAAACACTACCATGGTGTTTCCGGACATAGGTTCCTATATGAAAGTTGTCTATAATTGTCTCCTCTATCATCCCTAAACGTTTGTAACATAGTCACTGAATCACCCGGTATGTAGCATGATATGTGTATAAATTGTCAAAAATCTAGATCAAACGGTTAATAAAATTCAAGTTTCACTTCAGTGTATCCTTAGATGCGTTGTTGTCATAAGGCACTTGTGTACTAAAGTGAATGTTTGTCCTTCCTTCAGTTCCAGGCGGCGCTACTTCAGCGATGGAACCTGCCCGACTTCATGTGCGCCTTCTGCCCCTTCGTGCAGGTACTCAGTGTCAATGTCAGCGTCTTCACCCTCACCGCCATCGCCGTGGATCGTCATCGCGCCATCCTCAACCCTCTCAGGTCAGATTACATTCACAGATCTTTACTAGCTGTAACATACGTACAGGTTCTTTTATAAGTAACTGATCACTTGAACAATTTTTTACGATTTTTGGATGTTTTGTACAGTAGTGGCAAAAAAAAAACCGGACCGACCCTTGTAGCTGATTTCAGAGCCTTGTTCACTCCAGAGCACGATAGACTGGTAACTAAGACTTTCGTGGTTCGAATCCTGCCTGGGAAGGAAATTTTTTTCGTCCTTTATTCAAATTTATTCCCAATACTCTTCGATTCCAGCGATATTTTACTATTTAATTAACTTAGTACTTCCTAAGTATTTAAATTCAGTAACTTTTCCCCTGAGCACGAGTTCTACTCTTTCAGGGGCGAGCTAAAGTTTTTCTGTATATATTATATTTTGTGTTACAAGTATTAGCAAAATAATGAATAAATATAAATATAAATATATCTATTACAAGTGACCCTCTATTATTTGAGGTACGTGATATATTCATGTGTTTAGTTTTGTCAGAATTAAATTTTAACCCTGTTATTCTTGTTTCCTCTACTAAGAGTCTAAAAAGTTTCATGATATCATCTTGTGTTTGTCTTAGAAGGAAAATCATGATGAAAAATGCATTTTAAATATGATTGTCAGATTTTACAGCTATATTCCCACCTATATTCCATGTATTCCAACTTACAAGGTACATGAACCTCTTGTACCTTTACTTATTCCTTCATTTTATTTTTTCCATCCTTAATAGAAGTGTAAAACAGAAAAATACATACAGAAAGTTGTAATGGAATCTTCAATAATTATTCCAAGTATTTTTTTTTCATTAAAAAATTTAATTTTCCGAAACTAAAAAATAAATAAATAAATAAATGTGAAAAGTATTTGAAGGTACAACAGTTTCCCTTACACAAAGCAGGGTTTTAGAGGACGAATCTACATATTTACGGAAGTGGCACATCCAGCTCCCTAATACCAAATGAGATTAGTATATATTTTCTATTAAAATTTCCCAATTTTTTTTTAGGAAAGGAAATGCACGTATAGGCCTATTTCTCATTGCAAAACCCATTTGAAAAGAATGTAGTAGGTGAGCGTTTCTCAAACTGTGGACCGCGGACCACCTCTGGTCCTCGAAGTCTGCCCTTGTGGTCCTTCAAAAAAGACAGAAGAAAAAATAAAATTCAAACGAATTGCGTATTACATTAGAGCTGAAAGTCTCAGAGAATGGAAATTACATATGGCAATCACTTTCACTTTCTCTCCCAGTACTGACATTTTATGAAATTTATTATCCTACCCGTCTATCGACTTCCCACTATACTCTCAACAACAAAATAGGGATTTAAAGCACTATGAACGTGGTGTTTCTCGCCATCTTTTCCCTGCACTTCTGGTGCTGCACCTATAACCCAACCAGGGACCACCCGAATTCATTACAGAGGACCAAAGTACCGAACCTTTTCATATATTTATGACTTTAAATCTTTCTTATGTGGTACACGATAGTAGTTGTCTATGTCTGTTAAATAGTGCCCATTATACATAGTGAAAAACTGGCTTCGATCCGGATCTTTGAAAAGAAAGGAACGTCATGATACGCTTCATTTAGGCTCTGCTAATAGTTCAGAAGCTGTGTGTGAAGATATTAATATCAATGATACTAGTGCCATTAAAGAAATATCTAGTCATTCAAATATAGACCTAGAACAACTGTGTAAGAATCGACAGGGTCATTTATCTCTGTAATGTGAGTACCAACATTTATTTAATTTTTTTTAGAGAATAAGTTAAAGATCATACAAACTGTAATAGCCTTGAATTATTAAAAAAAGAACATTAACTTATTTAGCTAATACTAATTAACTGAATTAAATTAATTTTAATTAATCAATTAATTCTAATTAAAAATATAAATATACTGGTATTAAAATATGCTACAAGTAAATTTATAATTTACTTTCGAAGGGAACAAGAGCAATGTGGTCCGCGGAACTGTTCTGACTTAAAAAAGTGGTCCCCACTTTAAAAAAGTTTGAGAAACGCTGTAGTAGGTAATACAGAAGTTTGTGTTAGCTGCAATATGAAACAGTAGATAAGATGGCCTCGCTAAAGATGGGTTGAGGTCGTAACTGTAACTGGTCTAGAGGCTTCAGCCTTGTAGTAGAAAAACGTCGTTAAATGAGAATGTAGTTGCTCCCTGCTTGTTTGTATCTGGTCGCGATGTGTTTATGACATGGGGCCGCTGTGCGTCAGCTTCAGTGGCAACTTCAACCGCCCGCCCGGCTGGAATTTGCTATTTATTTGTGTTCTGCTTTGCACGACTGGAACGAGTTAACAGCTTTGAGATTTCTGTGAAAACTGACGTTTACGGCGAATTATCACCACGCGGCCCACGACACATCTCTGGCTGTCTGCTTCTCTTCATCATTACGAGTAGTTCGTTTTATGACTTAGACCTGTCAGAAATTACTGTGAAGAGTAGATTTAGAGATGGTTGCGGAAATGAGCCTTTCTCTTATACCGAGAAAGTGGCTTTGGCAAGTCATTCGGCCGTTCTTCTCTCTATCTGTTAATATAGCGATTTCTTCTGAACTGTTGGAAGGATTTTTTTGTTAATATTGTATTACCTACGGTCAATACTGGGTGTTCATTTCAAAGTGTGTCATGACGTCACTGTTGATAAGTCAGCGATTTGAAGCGAGTTTCAGCTTTTGTGTCAGAGAAGTTGCCTATTAATCAAGGCGTTCAATCTGAACTTGAGAACGTGTACGGTATAACTTGAACGTCGTAGCAACAGATGGCGGTCTGTACAGTCTGTGTGCTACCATAACCTCTTTCGAACTGTGTTTTGCGCGGCCAAGTCGTACGCAGGGTATTTGTTATCATCGGTTGCGTACGGCAACATTCCACAATACAAATCAGATGCTCCGTGTCCATGTTGACCGTCACAGTTAATGTCAACAAATACGTAAGTAATCGTCTTAACCTTCTCCATATATCCCGACAGTAAGAAAAAACTCACCTCAGTACATGTTTCGAAGCAGTTCACATTCCTGCCACTACCGGCGTTACCGTACGTATCGGTAAGTACTCTTCTGAATGAACGCCGTACTTGCTAGGCAACTTCTCTGGCACATAAGTAATACACTTCTGCGGAAGTGTAGGAAGATTGAATTCTCTAGGCTCATCGACTAGCCACATGACGGTATACAGCGAGCCATGACACACTTTGAACTGAACACCCAGTATATGTCGGGGAATAGTGAAACATCGTGTGACAAAAAGTCACTTGAGAAATATGGAAAAAATATTGTTTTGAAATTATAAATGCAGGTCCATGACAAAGAGACTAGGACCACTATGGATCACGACAAAGACAATAAGGACCAAGGCAAGGATCGCGATAAGGACCACGGCATGGGCAACGAGGGGAAAAATAGTTAGGTTTCACCCTTAATATGGTATTAAATAAGCTGATTCGGACTATATGTTCACACCAAATATTGAGGACCTCAGATAGTGACATAAATAGCTTGTGTATAGAGACAGTCGTCAGCTACATTCATTATTATAGATTTATAAATTTGTCATAAAGAACTTAACTGCGGAATCCCGGCCAAACAAGTCACTCAGCTGAGTGCGCTCCTAATATAATGGCAGTTGACATTGGACATATACGTCAACATATATGCCTAACTTGGAGTCAGGCCACAAAGGGAAACATTGAAGGAGGAAGGTTCGATCCGGTGCTGTGGAATGAATTCGCGCGTAGCTCAGTGGTCAGAGCGCTTGGTACGTAGAACCAAGGACCCAGGTTCGATCCCCGGCGCCGGAGCGAATTTTTCTCCTCAAATATTAAATGTTAATACATTCATTATGTACAGTAGTGGCAAAATAAAACCTGACCGACCCTTGTAGCTGATTTCAGAGCCTTGTTCACAGTGACAGCACGATAGACTGGTAACTAAGACTTTCGTGGTTAGAATCCTGCCTGGGAAGGAAACTTTTTTTGTTCCTTATTCAAATTTATTCCCAATACTTTTCGATTGCAGCGATATTTTACTACTTAATTAACTTATTATTCCCAGAACTTGAATTTTACCAGTTTATTTTCTAACGACTTTCGAAATATGGCTACGTCAGCAGTCGAAACTACAACAATTTCAATAGATTACTCGCTATCTTGTGAATGCGGGCGTGGCATGCGCAGTGGCTCATTTCGGGGACTTTGATTATTCCGTCGGTCTGGTTTTTTTTTTTTTTTGCCAATACTGTACAGAGACACAACTTGAGTGGAAAACTTCATAGGAACAATATTTTTGTGAGTCACTTTAAAAAGTAATCAAACAGGAGATGCTGTTAAAGTAAACTTAAAATTAAAAATGTACACGAGTTGATATGATTATGTAAGGTTAATGAAGTAGTCGGAAAAACCTACCATTCGGGTTACCAAGAACTGTCGTACATCGAAATCATGCTGCTTTGGTGAGAAGCCTGAACTGAACTACAGCTCAGACGATCTTGGGTAATATCACAGTCTAGTACACTTGATCAAAATGAAGGTGGCCAGCCTCTTGAGCAGTGAAAATTTTCTAAGTCCCTTCGGGTGAGCGCGCAGTTCACAACCGTAAACCTGCGTGCTCCGCTTTAGTTAACTCCATAATACAAGGCGCTGATTTGGGCCACCTCCACAGCATGCTTCGAATCTCCCTAGAGAATTGTTTGTTTTGTCCTTTCTTTTATTTTTTACAACTCCTTTTAGTGTAATATAGTTAAATAATTTTGCTTATGTTAATTCATATTACTTACAGATAATTACAAAATTAGTGAAAATTTGTGGTTATAATTCCAGGAAATCAGGATATATTTTGTCATCAGAATGATGGTTTTTCTTCTTGTTTACAATTACTATGTTTAGGCCCTGATTATCATGGGTTTAGATTAGTATAATAATCATATTCCCCGTAGCACAACTTGCAAATTAATTATTACCTATTTATTTAACCGTCAACATATTTGCTAAATGTTCCGTGGGCAATAGAGTGCAAAGCAGCAGGGATTAATAAAATAATTAACACAGCATTTTAATATGAAAGCCTCTAATTGTCGTCTTCAGTGTTACTTCCATCTACCGTCAAACGTTTCTATTAACACGAAAAAAATAATAAAGCGAAAAATATTCTAAGGATAAAAAATGACGATAACCTGTTATATTTTCACTGATGCATTTAAAAGGCAACAAAACAGTTTAGTAACTGCAATCTTACGAATTCTTATCTAACGCTCTACCAACTACGCTAAGAGTTTTACTACAGTCAGAGTGGCATTATAAGGAGCAATGGTCGTACTCCACTTGAGAACCTGTTATACATAGGATAGTGTTTGTATTACAATATCCACTGTTTAAACACTCTGAACGATCTGTCTGTTTTAAATCTCGTATATGAATTATTTTCTCGGAAGATGTTAGTGATTAATAGTTGTGTTCCCCATTATAACTACTAGAAGAATATACGCAATCTTTTGAAAAAAGCCTGGCTGTCCCGAGCGCTCACGGAAATACCCGATTCGAACTTAGTCTCTCAGACGCCGGGCCACTTTCATTTTTACCAAGTGTACATACAGTCACGAAGCTTGAGGTGATTTTTTGCATTTCTCTCCATGCAATGATCCAAGCGGTTAGCAACTGAGAGTACTAGGAACAATAGCCTGTGCAATAGTAGCGATCCTAGTGGCTAGCAACTGAAGTTCAACTGTCATTGGATGCATATTCCCTACGTATTGAGCTTCGTGACTGTATGTACTAGACTGTGGTAATGTTTTGTGTAGCTTAGAAGCTGCCACACATTGCCACTTGCTCCCTCTTCCCGAGACTTCTGCAGCGGATTGATTTCTGTCTCATTGCATATTCTGTCTGCTGTTGACGTCCCAGTGGCCTACAAATAATGCACCAACTGTAGACAAGCTGAAGCTCAACATGCTGGCTTGTGAGAATGTTTTTGTTATGTTCTTGAGATATATTTTTACTTGTTCATTATACGATGCTTATATACGAGATACCGAGATGTCGTAAAAAGTCGTTTTCCATATTGTTACCGAAATAACACGTTTTCATCATCGAGTTTTTACTTTTTCTAGATAAATCAAAACCTCTAGCGAGATTACTGTAGATAAACTAATCTTAACGATTTTCAGTCTATACTTTTCATTCAAAATAGGTGAATACAATACTTTTACACTTCACAACATTATACAGGATGAGTAAAAAGTATGGAACAATGCTTGTAACTTTCTTATTTCTAATTTTATGAAGAAACTATTTATACAAAAGTTGTAGGGTATCAAAGAAAGAATATTTTGAACATGTTTTCAAGTCCTGTGCTTTTCATTTATAAAGGGTGTGCCAATGAGTCTTTTTTAAATAGCACCATGTACTTATTTGTCCATTTTTGGATTCTCCAAGTCTCAGTACGTACAAAATCGTAGTTGTTTGCCATTTATAAACTATTGTTTTGTAAAAATTAGGTCTACTTCTTTTGAACACAGACATGGAAATTCTACACATCCAACCAAAAGGCCAGACACTAAACACACTAGAACAATACGATATAAACAGACACACAACTTGTCCTGATCAGGAATCGAATTCGGGCCACCTGGTTTCGTGGCCAGACGCTCTAACCGTTACTCCACAGGTCCACATGGACTGTTAAAAGCCCTGAATTTTTAATGTGATTCCTATCAAAGGGACTGTTAATAGATCATAAAATCTTTACCAGATTCATATCTGATTAAACGTAGCTCGCTTTCTTTCACAATACTGTTTGCAATTAACAGAATGGCAAAGTCAACAGGCATGCCGTGGGTTGCTAATCCCTAGGCCGCCTCTTGTGTTGGCAGAGAGAGAAATTTGTTTGCTGGAGTTATGAAGACCCGCCGACATCGGGTTTAAAATTCAAACAGCAGCAGTAACAGCCTGATCCTCTTTGTTGTATACTGCGAGAGATAGACCAGACAAGATCGTTAATTATTTAAGAAGGCTTTCTTGAAGCTATTTCTGTACATGCAGTGTTTCATATCAGCTGTCATCTGCAGAATCAGTGAGATTCTTCGTTTCTATTGATAGTAATACAAATTACCCAATATTATTCCATCCTCTCAGCATAATCATCATCATCATTAGAGACCGAATTATTATGTAATAACAAGGTGTGAAATATGTACATATTTATGTAAGAAAAATAAGCTCAATATGTACCAAAATATGTAATATCAATATCTGGCAGGTATAGGATAGGTAAGACTCTCCAGTTGTGATCTCATAGAGCACCTGACTTTTTTACCGCACACTTGACACATTACTATTTCTTCATCTGTAGGGAAATCTTCGTCCATCGCAATCCATGACTTTATTTTTGTCGTTAGGGTTGAAGATACAGGGACCATTTTAGTTGGTTGAAAGCAGTAGATAAACTCACTTGCACTTTATATTGTAAGTACTAAAACTAGAGAACTGAGAGAAATGAATGACACAACAGTACTGCAAGCACTGTTTCGCTTTACTGGATTAGGAGAAAATAAGAGGAGATGTGGGACACATGCATTTTAGCTGCTCCCTATAAGAAACAAAATACCTACTAAAACCTCAAACTATAGGCATTTACAAACTGTTGTTTAAAAAGTGACATTCCTGTCTCATTCAGAAGGGTAGGATTATTCCAGCCTAGAACCATACTTTCCAATTGCTCGAAAAATCCCATTTCCTTATAGGTCTACTAAATTTAAAGTAAAGAGGTTCAAGAAATAAACTGAAAAGATATTTATTTTAATCTTTCACCATCTTCCCAGCTTGTTCCTTTACTCCAGCTTCTTTTCAAAAGTCGGATAACTTTTTGCGGCTCATGCCAGACTTGACACGCGTTTTCCCTGGAAGGATTAGGAAGAGGGTGGGTAAGGTTGTAAATTGCATGGAATCAGCTTGTTAAGACGTATGCAGAACAATTATAGTTCGAGACAAATCATGTCGTTCTCGTCCCACTCCACCGTATGAAGGCACCGCTACTTTCTGAGTGATTTTTACAATACAAGGTAGTTGTATGAGAAAGGTTGCCTTTTGTTCACTCATATTTACAGTGGGCGGTATGGGGTAGTGCCTCTATTACTTTCTGGAACTAAGGACGTTGTGTTTCGTCCCGAAATATATCCTTTCTTTGATAGGTAAAAAGGCTTTTTAAATCTGTGTATTTCAAATTGTAAATTTCCCCAGCAGAAGTTTTTTTCTTCTCCTTTTAGATAAGTAAAAGTGAATAAATCCCCTTAAGTATGTAGATTTATGAAATATCGAGCCAAAATATGTAATGTGGGGTAAATATGTAAAAATATGTAGTATCAAATTTTAATACATTAATGGTAATTACAAGATTCGCAAAGATTTGTTATTTATATACGGTTAGGTTGAAAGGAATATAATATGTAATTACATAAAAATCCGGTCCCTAATCATCACCACCACCACGACCACCACCACCACCACCACGACCACCACCACCACCACGACCACCACCACCACCAACATCATCATCATCATCATCTTCTTCTTCTTCTTCATCCAGGACTACACTCGTCAATAATCCTGGGACAGTCTCGACTTCGACACTTCCCTGTCTATTTCTATGATTCAAAATTGAGGTTACCTTTACAAAAGCTTTTCTCACCTTTATCGTTTTAAGAAGAATTGTTCTTGATTGTTTGTTTGTCAATCATTTTTTAAGTTCCTAGCCCGACATACATAATATTCTATTTCTTACCTATTTATGGAGAATAAAATTATTGTACATCTTGATTACACAACGTTTAACACTATATCGCTTCGGAAAACGTATTAGTGTCTTTCACGTGTTAAATTTTATGTTACCTTGTTCACATGTTTCGGCCTGCTGTTGGCCATCTTCAGAACTGGTTGTTGCTGGTGCGTTTACGTAATTAATAGGTTGAAGAAAAACACCGGAAAAAACCTGAATCAGGTAACTTGTCCCAGTCCACACCTGTGGAGTAACGGTTAGCGCGTCTGTCCGCGAAACCAGGTGGCCCCGGTTCGATTCCCGGTCGAGACAAGTTACCTGGTTGAGGTTTTTTTCCGGGGTTTTCCCTCAACCCAATACGAGCAAATGCTGGGTAACTTTCGGTGTTGGACCCCAGACTCATTTCACCGGCATTATCACCTTCATCTCATTCAGACGCTAAATAACCTTAGATGTTGATAAAGCGTCGTAAAATAACCTACTAAAATAAAAAAGTAACTTGTCCCAACCAGGATTTGAACCCAGGTCCGCTCGTTTCACTGTCAAGCATGCAAGGCGTTACTCCACAGCTGTGAGCCTTTTCCTATTTTCTCCTCCTCACTTTTATCTTTTAAAATTGAATATGCAACCTGCGAAACGCAGTCATCTCGCCAGCAGTGATTAAATCCAAGCCAACACATTCTTTATGCAACACTCTAGGACGTGACTCTTTTCTTGTGCCCCAGTTATTGCCATTCACTCTGATGAGGATCGCGCCGAGTTCCAATTTATGGCACGCCGCTCCGCAAGGCATATTGATCTGAGGGTATTCGCCGCCCAGCCTTTTATTATATAATAAATTAGGTCCTCCCGCCCGCTGGACCACGCATCTGAGATTCTAGCATATCCGAGCAGGGATTACGTAATCTCGCAGTTCATCAGTTTGACTAAGTTATTGCGAGTAAAAGAGGTCAGGATGGTAGGAACGGTAATAAATAAGGAGACCAATGAGCATTTAAAGGATTCCCTTGACGCCGTAACAAAGATGTGATGCCTCGCCCCCAAGAATGAGGACGACAGTCCAAGGTTCGACTGGAGCAGTTGAATTCAGGCATAGGCGAATTTATATTCGTAACATTTACCATTAGTAGACATCGAATGTTTAGGAAAATGCCTATTTTATTTGAATATTAATATTTAAAGGGTTTTAGTAAATGTGCACGAATCATGAGAAATGAAGCATTCTAATGAAGTTTGATCTTGCCTTTTTTTTGCCTTTTTTGCTTTAATATGTACTTTTTTTTTTTTTGCTTTTTTCAAATTCAAATTCACATTTATTCACAATTTACATTTGAAATGATACATATGAATATATACCCGAAATGAGCATATGCTCGTGCTCGGGTACAGTCCAGTAGTCTACATAAATTTTACAGAGATCAATAATAATGTTGATGATAGAAATAATAGTAACAACAACAACAACAACAATAATAATAATAATAATAATAATAATAATAATAATAATATAATAATAATAGAATATCCGTGACGGAGATGATACAAAGATAGTAATACAAATCAATTTATTAATAATAATAATAATAATAATAATAATAATAATAATAATAATAACAATAATAATAATAATAATAAAACAAAAATATTTACAATAATAAAATAAATATTAACACGGTTAAAATAAAATATAAAACCACTAGCGAGAGTTAACACAACTTAAATAAGCATATTATAATAACCAGAAAAAAAATGACGAACTCGAAAATCAACAGAAAAGTTCGATGTATCGCAGACGACAGCAACCGCCGTATTGACATTGTGCTATGCGTTATTGGTAGTAGGGGGGAGCCGAAGGTCTACGTAACTGCCGTTCTCTTCGTATCTTCTCGTACAATCATGGGAAGTTAATGCTGAAAAACAAAATGTCTACAAGTCATATTGTTCATTATTACCAGGATAAATACAAATAATACTGAAATATATTAATCAAGTTTCAGTTACAGATCTCCCCTTTTGTGCAAGAGGTATCATATCAAAATATTTTATGAATGGCGGGGAAAATATAAATTTCAAGAACTCTCTAGTGACAGAGATAGTGACAAGTACAATCAAGTGTATCTGTGGCGATGCTAAGAAATTATTTATTGGAGATATACACATATATATATATATGTACTGTTTTGTTTTTTTCTTTATATGACTACTTAATCAACAATATTGCATTTATTGCTGTGTTGGAAACTAAGGAATTTGAAGCTCTTATAGTTGCCATAGATAAGTGACACACTGTTGCAGTACAGCATTGTTTTTACGCTTACTCCGGAATCGACCTTGTCCTTCTAAATCCAGCAGCAGTATGTTGAGAACACGAAGTACATAGTCAGTCTAGGATTGTCTTTGTGAAAATACTGTTGTATGATGAAAAATGCCGAAATTGAAAACATCGAAAGTTTCTTTATATCGTCAGTGGGTAGCATAATTTCCTGCTTTCACTACTAATGGAACGATTATTATGTAGCCAAGATGGCACTGTTTAAGTATGCTCCAGTCACATCTGTATACGTTGAGAGATCTTTCTCAGCATATAAACTGATTTTGTCCAATAAACGTGACAGAAGTTTGTGTGTTAATCTTGAAAAGTTGCTTGTTGTTTATTGTAACTCAAATTTTGGACGTGAAGTTGTGGATTCATAA